>NC_064811.1:57212363-57481734 GCF_023721935.1 Panthera uncia | reverse complement strand
TTTTTTGCATCTTTTCAATTTTTCATGTGACATCTCACATATATTTTCAATATTTATTTGCTTCACATAATTGTAGATTTTAAAGAAAAATCTATCATAAGCTTATTTCATTTTAGTTTACATATGAAGAAGTTGAACAAAGAAAGGTTGTATAATATTCTTATGTTAAAAAGTTAAGTCTTAACACAGAACTAGTATCTAGAATTCCTAAACTCTTAGGATTTTATTTTATTAAATGTTTATTTATTTTGAGAGAGAGAGAGAGAGTGGGGAAGGGGCAGAGAGAGAGGGAGACACAGAATCCAAAGCAGGCTCCAAGCTCTGAGCTGTCAGTGTAGACCCTGACACAAGGCTTAAACCCATGAACCATCAGATCATGACCTGAGCTGAAGTCTGATACTTAACCAACTGAGCCACCCAGCCAGGTTCCCCTTGTGATTTTAAAACTGACAAGGGCTTTTATTCCTTGGAGATATTGTAAGGGCAGAGGGTTTCCTGACAGCCAATTCAACAAAGTCTTCTCTGGTTTTACCTGGTTTATATGTTGGGTTTCTATGTTAGAATATATATATGGAATATATATATGGAATATATATATATATATATATGAGTATATATATATAATATAGCTAGAATATATATAGACATATTGATATATTAATATATATTAATATACATTTGATTTCTTTTGTTTTCACTTATTGATTTATTATTTTCTTTATATATGTTTTATTTTCTTTATTTTAATATATATTGTATATGAATCAATAATTTGTAAATGAAAACAAAACAAAAGAAATCAATAAATATTTGCTGAGTACTTTCCATGTACTGGGCATTTTGTGGGCATTGTACAGACAAGCATAACAAGACAAAAATAGATACTACTCTCAGGTAGCTGATGGATTTGACACCTAAAAAGTGATTCTTGAGGGGGCCAGGGTGGCTCAGTTGGTTAAGTGTCTACCTCTTGATTTCGGCTTAGGTCATGATCTCACGGTTCATGGAATCAAGACCCATGTTGGGCACTGCACTGAACGTACTGAGTCTGCCTGGGATTCTCTCTCTTCCACTCTCTTTGCCCCTTCCCCCTTGCATGCAGGCTCTCTCTCAAAGATAAATAAATAAATATAAAGTAAATAAAGTACTTCTTTAAATTAAATAGAATCCTATTTATTTGTAATTTTCTCCTCAGGGTACACAAAGAAATGCCAGTGGCTTAATTTACAAAAAATTCTTAAATTTACAGAGGTAGGTTGATACTATCTTTTCTTCTCCAGAGTAAAACTCCCTAGGTCCTTCATTTTTTTTTGTCTAAAATTTTTGTTTCTTTTAAAAAAAAAACACTTTATTTTTTTACAGCAGTTTTTGGTTTGTGATAAAATTCAAAGGGAGGTACAGAGATTGCCCATACACCCCTGTTCCCACACATGTATAACCTCTTCCATTAGCAACATCCCCGACCAGAGTGGCACATTTTTACAAGGATGAACCTACATGGACACATCGTAATCACCCAAAGTCCATAGTTTACCTAAGATTCATTCTTGGTGTTATACAATCGGGCTGAACAAATGTATAATGGCATATATCCATCATTAGACTATCATACAGAATATTTTTACTGCCTTAAAAATCCCCTGTGCTCTGTCTATTCATCTCTCTTTCTCATTCCCTATCCCTGGTAATCACTAATTTAAAAATTTTTATCCATAGTTTTGTCTTTCCAGAATGTCATTGTAGTTAGAATCGTATAGTGTGTAGCCTTCTCAGATACACTTCTTTCACTTAGTGATATGAATTTAAAGTTTCTCCATGGCTTTGTAGCTCATTTCTTTATAGTATTGAATAATAACCCATTGTCTGCTTATGCCATAGTTTTTATCCATTCACTTACTAAAGAGCATCTTGTTTGCTTCCAATTTTGGCACTTGTGAATAAAGCTGCTATAAACATTCATGTGCAGATCTTTGTGTAGATATAAGTTTTTAATTCCTCTGGGTAAATACCAAAGAGCTCCATTGCTGGATTGTATGGTATGAGTATGTTTAGTTTTAGTAATAAACCACCAAACTGTCATCCAAAGTGACAGAATACAATTTTGCATTCTTACCAGCAATGAATGAGATTTCCTGTTGTTCTGCATTTTTGCCAGCATTTGATGTTGTCAATGTTCCAGATTTTGGCCATTTTCTCATTTGCATTTCCTAGAGGACATATGAGTGGAGCATCTTTTCATGTTTATTTGTCCACTGTATATCTTCTTTGATATTAGTAATTTGCATCCTCTTTCTTTTTTCCTTAGTTAACCCAGCCAAATGCTTATTAATTTTGTTGATATTTTCAAAGAAAGAGATTTTAGTTTCATTGATATTTCTCTATTGACTTCCTGTTTTAAATTTTGTTTATATTTGCTCTAATTTTTACTATTTCTAGTTTTCCTATGGTGGAAACTTAGTTTATTGACTTTAGATCCTTCTTTTCTAGGAAACTCATTCAATGCTATAAATTTCCCTTCAAGTGCTGCTTTTACTTCATCCCACATATTTTGATAAGCTTTGTTTTCATTTTCATTTGGTTCAAAATACTTCAGCATTTCTGTTAGCTTTCTTTTTTGACTTATGTGTTATTTAGAAGTGTGTTGTTTAATCTCCATTTTTGTATTGTTCAGTTATCTGTTATTAATTTTTGTTTAATTCTATGTGGTTTGAGAGCACATGCTATATGTTTTCTATTCTTTAAATATTTTTAAGATGTGTTTTATGGCTCAAGTGGTCTATCTTGGTAAATGTTCTGAGCTTGAGAAAAATGTATATTCTGTTGTATTCAGGATGAAGTAGTCTATAGATGTAAATTATTCAACCAGGCCTTTAGTGATTTTCTTCTGACCAGACCTATCCATTTCTGAAAGAGCAGTATTGAAATCTCCAGCTACGAAAGAGATTTCTCTCTCTCTCTCTCTGCAGCTCTGTCAATTTTTGCCTCAAGTAGTTTGATGCTCTGTAGTTAGGCATGTACATTAAAAAAAAAATTTTTTTTTTACATTTATTTGAGAGACAGAGTGAGAGCACAAGCAGGGGAGGGACAGAGAGAGTAGGAGACACAGAATCTGAAGCAGGCTCCAGGCTCTGAGCAAGCTGTCAGGACAGAGCCTGACGAGGGGCTCGAACCCAGTAACTGAGGCACCTATATGTTAAGAATTGTTTTATCCACAGTGTGCCTGTGTGGCTTGGCTGGTTGAGAATCTGACTTTTGCTCAGGTCGTAATCTCGAGGTTTGTGGGTTCGAGCCCCCTGTTGGGCTCTGTGCTGACAGCTCAGAGCCTGGAACCTGCTTTGGATTCTGTGTCTCCCTCTCTCTCTGCCCCTCCCCCACTCATGCTCAGTCTCTCTCTGTCTCTCAAAAATAAATAAAACATAAAAAAATAATTGTTTTTTCTTCTTGGAGAATTGACCCTTTTATCTTTATACAATGCCCTTATTTATCTGTGATAACTTTCCTTACTTTGGACCTCTGCTCTGTCTGAAATAAACACAGCTACTCCTGTTTTATTTTGATTAGTGTTAGCATGGTATATTTTCATCCATCCATTTAGTTTTAATCTGTATGTGTTTTTATATCTACAGTGGGCTTTTTTGTGTGTGCAGCTAGGTGGCTCAATTGGTTAAGTACTGACTCTTGATTTCGGTTCAATCATGTTTGGTGATATCATGATTGGTGAGATGGAGCCCTGAGTTGGGCTCTGTGCTGACAGCGTGGAGCCTGCTTGGGATTCTCTCTCCCCCTCTCTCTCTGCCTCTCTCCCCCTCTCTCTCTGCCTCTCTCTCCCTCTCTCTCTCTCTCTGTCTTTCTCTCAATAAATAAATAAACTTAAAAACAATAAAGTGGGCTTCTTATAGACAACCAATAATTGGGTCATGTTTTTTGATCCATTCTGACAATCTCTGTCTTTTAGATGAGGGTGCATTTGGACCATTGCTATTCACAATGATTTTTGATATAGTTGGATTGATATTTATCATATTCATTACTGTTTTCAACTTGTTGCCCTTGTTCTTTGTTCCTATTTTTATCTTCCACTCTTTTTATATCTTTTGTGGCTTTAATTGGGCACTTTATATGATTCCATTTTTTATCCTTTCTTAGTATATCAATTACACTTTATTTTTCAGGGTTTTTTTAGTGGTTGCCCTAGAGTGTGCAATATACATTTATAACTAATTCAAGTTTACTTTCAACCAACACTATACCACTTTCAGGTAATGTAAGTACCTTATAGTAACAAAATAATCCTAATTTCTTCCTCCTGTCCCTTGTATCATTGCTGTAATTTATTTTACTTATATATAAGCATATGCAAGAATATATATATATAAGATATTTACATATGATTCATAAATATATTGTTGCTATTATTATTTTGAATAACTGTAATCTGTTAGGTTAATTAAAAATGAGAAAATAAACGTTTTTACTTTACCTTCACCTTATTTTATTTTACCTTATTTTTTACCTTTACCTTATTTACCTTTATTTATTTTACCATACCTTATTTTACTCCTTCTTTGATGATCTTCCTTTCTTTATATAGATTAGAGTTTTGACCTATATTATTTTCCTTCCATCTAAAGAAATTCTTTTAATATTTATTGTATGGCAACAATTTTTTTAACTTTTGCTTGTCTTTATTTTTCCTTCACTTTTAAAGGATAATTTTGAAGGATACCGAATTCTAGGTTGTTGATTTTCTTTCTCTCAACACTGTAAATGTTGCACTCCACTCTTCGAGCTTGCATGACTTTTGAGAATTCGGATATAAATCTTTCTTCTTCTATAGGTAAAATGTGGTTCCCCCCCCCCCCTTTGGCTTCTTTTATGTTTTTTCATTTTTGGTTTTCTGTAATTTGAAAATGATATACCTAAATATAGTTTTTTATTTTTGTTTTTGTACATTTATCCTGCTTAGTGTTCTCTGAACTTCCTGGATCTGTTGTTTGGTGTCTGACATTAATTGGGGGAAATTCTCTGTCATTTTTTTTTCAAATATTTCTTCTGTTCCTGTCTCTTTTTCTTCTCCTTCTGGTATTCCCTTTATATATATGTTACACCCTTTGTAGTTTTCCCATAATCTTTAGATATTCTAAAATTATTGTTCAGTTGTTTTTCCTTTTTGGTTTTCAAGGATTCTATTTATATATTCCCTAACTCAAAGATTTTTTTGTTTTTCTTAGCTGTGTCCAGTCTTTAAAAGCATTTCTTCTTTTCTGTTATACTGCTTTTTTATCTCTAGCACTTCTTTATGGTTCTTTCTTAAGATTTTCACCCCTCTGTTTACATTGCCCATCTGTTCATACATGCTGCCTACTTTATCCATTGGAATGCTTTGCATATTAATTATAATTGTCTTATATTTTTAGTCTGATAATTCCAAAATCCTTGCCATGTCTGGTTCTGATGCTTACTCTGTCTCTTCAAATTTTGCGTCTTGATGCCTTTTAATTTTTTCTTGACAACGGGACATGATGTACTGGGTAAACAAAACTGCTGCTAAATAGAATGTTAGTAATGTAGTGGTGAGATGTGGGGGGAGGGGAAGTGTTCTATATTCTACAATTAGGTCTCAGTCTTTTAGTGTGCCTATGCCTCTGGGCTATAAATTCATATGTGTTTTTAAGTTTTTCCTTCCCTTCTGAAGTGAGACAGGGTGAGTAGGGCAGGTTGGACTTGGGTATTTCTTTTCTTCAGGTCAGTTCGCCTCTGATACTACCTTGGCAGGTAAGGCT
Source organism: Panthera uncia (assembly GCF_023721935.1). Classification (NCBI taxonomy): domain Eukaryota; kingdom Metazoa; phylum Chordata; class Mammalia; order Carnivora; family Felidae; genus Panthera; species Panthera uncia. The sequence goes on along the minus strand of NC_064811.1, from coordinate 57,475,951 downwards.
CTGGTTAACTACTTTCTCCTGAGGTCAGGTCTTGATTATAAAAACAGAATGGTCTGTCATATTTCAAAGTCATTGTATCCCCGCCCTCTACTCCCATCCCCCACTTGCTAAAAGGCTGAGATGATTTTTCTGAAATATTTGCTGTGGGAACCTGGCAAAACTCCTGAAGGCAAATCTCACAATATGACTGGTTCTCCCTGGAGTCTTTAACTCTCAGAGTTGTCTGCACTGAGCCTCTAGCAATTAATCAGTTATAGTTCAGGTTTTCCTATCCCTTCACTGTTTTCCATGGTGGTTTCTGCTTGTGAGTCTATTCAGGTAAGCCACTACTCCCTGCATTTGCCTGTCTGTCCCTCCAGCCTTATGGGCACCAGTCTGTTCTATGTCTTCCCCCTCTCTTATGGAACAAAGAAGAGTTAATGATTTTTGTCTGTTCAACTTTTGACTTGTTGTTAGGATGGAGTAGTGGCTTCCAAGTTCCTTATTTGTGTGATATTGGAAACTGGAAGTCCCTTCAACTATTTTTTTAATGACATGGCATCAAGTTGATATACTACTGGAGACACTTAACTCCATACATGTTCCAGTTGCCAACATATCTCTGAAGTGTGTGGTACCTAAACCTTTACAGAGGTAATCAAGTTAAAATGATATCTTTAGGGTAGGTTCTAATCCAGTTTGATTGGTGTTCTTACTAAAAGGGGAAATTTGGAGACAGATAGATACACATAGAAAAAAAGACCATATGAAGAGACACAGGGAGAAGATGGTCACCTATGAGCCAAGGAGAGAGGTCTGGAACAAAATCTTTTCCTCACAGCTCCCAGATGGAACCCACACTGCTGACATAAGACTTGATTTCAGGCTTTTGGGCTCCAAAATTGTAAGCCAATAAGTTTCTGTTGTTTAAGCCATACAATTTGTGGTACTTAAAAAAAAATTTTTTTTAATGTTTATTTAGTTTTGAGAGAGCACAGGTGGGGAAGGGGCAGGGAGAGAGGGAGACACAGAACCCAAAGCAGGCTCCAGTTTCTGAACTGTCAGCACAAAGCCTGATGCAAGACTCGAAACCACAAACTGCAAGATTATGACCTGAGCCAAAGTTGGTGCTTACCTGACCGAGACACCCAGGTGCCCCTTGTGGTACTTTGTTATAGCAGACCTAGCAAGCCTATGTAGGTTATATAGAATTGTTCTCAAGTATAAAAAATGCTTATTACAGATAAGATTTACTTAATCACTTCTTTACTTAATCACATTATTAGGAATATCTAAACAATCTAAATATATTAACACATTATCATTCCCTCTTTGAGAAGTAAAAACCCGCTCACAGAGGGATTTCTAACATTGTTCTAAGTCACCCAGTTTGAATTTTGGTAGCTGGCCTACAGAGTCCATACTTTTAAGATTACATTGTCCAGAGAGAATGTGCCAAATTGTAGGATTATTTATTTATTTTTCCAGAATTTAGGAAGATTCCATTTTAATTGGTGAGATTTTTCAGTGTTAGTGCTGGTATTAGTTTTCTGTGATTGCCATAACAAGTTGACACAAATTGGGTCACTTAAAACAACAGAAATTTATTCTCTCACAGTTCTGGAGGCCAGAAGTCTGAACTCAGGGCTACAATCTCTCCAGAGGCCCTAGAAGAGATCCCATATTTTTGCATTTTCCAGTCTCTGGTGTCTCTTTGCATTCCTTGGTGTTCCTTGGCTGCATTACTCCAATCTCTGCCTTGATGGTCACATTGTCTGTGTGAGCATATCCTTTCTATGTATCTTATAAGTGCACTTCTCATTGCATTTAGGGCCCAGATAATCCAGGATGATATTTTCATCTCAAGATCTTTAACTATTTAAAAAATGAGGTAATATTTACAGTTTCCAGGGATTTAATTTGACATGGGCACATCTTTTGGGGACTCACCATGCAACCCACTACAGTGCTATCTTGTATTTTTAAGTTAATGAAGTTTTCTTGTGATCACAGTGAACCAAAATCATTTGGGTAAAAACTAATGAATAAATACAGTGACAAGAGGGAAGGGAAGGAGAGAGGGAGGGAAGGATACGAGGAGATGAGAAGAAAAAGTTACCGCTAGGGAGAGTGACCATTACAAACCACTATATATTTCAATATTTGCTAGCAAAGCTTAATCCTTGTTATTTGAGAATAGTTTAAAATAAGTGAAAAAGTTATTGATTTGTTTGGGAAAAGTATAGTTAAGTGTTTGTATAAAAATGGGGGAAAAGAATTTTTAAGGCAACTGAGATGATCTATTTTAAAATTATAAGCCCTTCAAAAGAGCATTAGCAGAGAGAAACAGCAATTAAGTCATCATCATAATCTACAACAGATCTGTCTTCCTACCTCTGTTTCTATGGCAAACAAATAATATTTCAGCATAGTTTTGTACTATTACTACAAGACTAAGAAACAGTTTGTCATTGGCAAGCCTTGTGAATGCAAGACATCAATGAGTCTTCTGCATATGAATGTTCATAATAACTTGCCAAATCCTAGTTTAAAATGCAGAATTATAAGAAACTGAAATGTTATTCATCATGAAGTTGGACCTTTCTTAACAGCTTTTCACACCCTAATAATAATATAACAATGAGCATGAACAGACAATTCACAAAAGACATCCTATAAACACTAAAAATGAAGTTCAAACTCAGTAATAAACAAATGCAAGTTACATATTTTTATCCAACGGAGTGGCAGTGATTAAAAAGAATAATGATATCCAGCATAGTAAAATATGTGAATGAAAGGGCGTTTTTGTAATTACTGGTGGGGTGTAAACTAGGATAAATTTTCCTAACAGAAAGTCTTCAAAATGTGCAGATAGTTTGACTCAACCATTTCAGTTCTAGGCAGTGTATCCTTAGGATATAAAAACGTATGTACTCAAATATGTATGCACAATGAGACTTTTTCTAATATGTTTATTTTAGTTACAAATTATTTGGATGACACTTTTGCTTTTGAAAAAAGAAGGCTACAGGGGTGTCTGGGTGGCTTAGTCAGTTGAGCATCCAACTTTGGCTCAGGTCATATCTTGTGGTTTGTGGATTCAAGCCCTGCATTGGGCTCTCTGCTGTCAGCACAGAGCCCACTTTGGGTCCTCTGTTCCCTTCTCTCTGCCCCTCCCCCATTCATTCTCTCTCTCTCTCTCTCTCTCTCTCTCTCTCTCTCTCTCCCTCTCTCCACCCCCCCCCCAACCCCCGGTCAAAAATAAATAAACATTAAAAAAAACTGTTGAAAAAAGAAGGCTACAGAAGGATATGAAGCAATTTTGTGAAAAGCATATTTTATTTACGGATCTTTTTCAAATATATGTTTCACATACTTATTACAGAGAAAGAAATATCTTGCAGCAAAAACAGTAAGAATATTAACTAGAATAGAGATTGAAAATAGATACCAAGGTTATGTGAAACTTTTAAAATACTTATTACTTGTATTCTAATTTTTTAATAATGAATTTTAACCACATGAAAAATAAACAAGAAAGTATTTTAGTGATATTTAAATCACTCTTTAGTGGGTTCTACATCAAAGAAACATTGCCTATATGCCTATATGTTAGGTAATGTTTTATAAGCACAGTTTTTATATTTTCCCCATTAAATTTTGCATTGTGGACATATGTAGTAAATAAAAAATACACATAGAGATTTTTTAAGGTAAAAATTTGTAATTTGTTGCCATAGAGAAAAATAAATTTCCAAAACTATAAACAAACCCAGTAATATGTTTCTGCTTGCTTCACAAGGATAGGCACTAAAATATACAGTAGATATATGTTTGACAACTGAAGAATGTTTAGGACTCAAAGAAATAAGGTTAAATGAAGGGGAAATAGGTATTAAGGTAAAATAGAGATTTTCTCTTTTTATTCATGTTTATTCATATTCATATTTATTCATATTCAACTCAATTCAGTAAATATTTATTGAGCTTATAGTCATCATGTTCAAGAATGAAGAGGTTAATGAGCCATAGTCACTATTTTCTAGGAGATCAAGGCTGAATCCTCTCATATTCAAGAAATTTCTAGATTCATACAAGAGACACTTCACTAGTAGCACTCAAAAACACTGCCTAAGCAATGTGACTCTGAAATTCTAATTTTTTAGTTATTAGTTTGCTTTTATCCGTGCTGCACTGAATGCCATTATAGGCAGAAGATTGAAATTATAAACTAATACTTCCAAGGGGCACCTGGATGGCTCAGTTGGTTAAGCGTCTGACTCTTGGGTTTTGGCTCAGGTCATGATCTTGTGGTTTGTAAGTTCGGGTGCCATATATCAGGCTCTGCACTGGCAGTGTGGAGCCTGTGTAGGGTTTCCTTTCTCTCTCCCTTTCTCTGCCCCTCCCGCTCTCACTCTATCTCTCTCTAAAAATAAATAAATAAACTTAAAAAAAACCACAATACTTCCTCAAAGTAAACATTATGATGCCTCTGTACCTTTGTACCTTTACCTTCTTCAATAGCAAATTGCTCTTAGCCCATTCGGGCTGCTATAACAAAATAACAGACTGCATGGCTGATAAACAACAGAAATTTATCTCTCATAGTTCTAGAGTCTGAAAAGTCCAAGAGCAAAGTGCTGACATGGTGACACTTTGGCCCTTTTGAGGGCCCTCTTCCTGGTTCAAGCTGGCACATTTTCACTGTGTTCTTCAGGGTAAAAGGGGCTGGAGAGCTCTCCAAAGCCTCCTTGATACAGCACAAATCCCATTCATGAGGACTCCATCCCCATAGCACTCCCTAAAGGCCCCACCTCCTCATACCATCATCTTTGGCATTTACAATTTCAACACATGAATTTCGAGGGGACACAAATATTCAGACCATAGCATGCTGCAAGAAGAGCTGTAAATGTGACAGGTAACACTAAGGAATGGACTCTCAGTATTGGATATTGTGGACTTCATTTACTTTGAACTTGATCATCAAGTTGAAGGTGATTATAACTTTAACAGGTCTCTATCATCTCATGCTTTGGATCTGTTTAATTAAACATATTTTAAATATTTATAACACATACAAATTGTATTAAAATATATAAATTTATAAAACACACACATGTTAAAAAACAAAATAGAACCCAAAAGACTCAAGACAAAGGGGAAACGCTACTGTTTTTCACTCTTTCCCACCCTCACTACAGTTGCTATAGAGGCAACTATTTTAACCTATTTTCTTGCAGTGCCCTGCATGTTACTAAATAATACATCTATACATATTGCACTCTCTGCTTCCTGTTAGGATATTGAAGAGTTAATTTCTTTTTTTTTTTTTTAATTTTTTTTTTTTTAATGTTTCATTTATTCTTGAGGGAGAGAGAGACAGCGCATGAGCAGGGACGGGGCACAGAGAGAGGGAGACACAGAATCTGAAGCAGGCTCCAGGCTCTGAGCTGTCAGCCCAGAGCCTGACGCGGGGCTTGAACTCATGAACCATGAGATCATGACCTGAGCCGAAGTCGTATGCTCAACACACTGAGCCACCCAGGCGCCCCGAAGAGTTAATTTCTTAAACTTCCTTCCAACTTTACACTGATCCTTGCAAAGTAATCATGTATCTTAATTTTAGGTACATCAATTAACAATATTTGCATTAGGAAGAAGAAATAAATGATTCTTATAGTGTTAAGTATTGACCTTGGATTGGATTTCTTTTCTGGTAAAATTTTGTCCCCTAAAGCTGTTAATTGTTTTACATTTTATTAGAGGATTCTTTTATCAAAATGGTTATATTTCCTAACAGAACATCAGAGCCATTTTGCTAGAAAACACTACAGCCACAGTGTTGAGATTTCCTTTGTGTATGACCCTGAATAGGATGCACTGTGTCCTAGGTCACAAACCTTTTCCTTCTTGATGTACTCTTTGGTGTAAGGTTTAATGCACCCTTAAATATTTTCTAGAAAGTGTACAAAACAGTAAATATATGCAGTCATGCATGTCTGAAAGTCTTTAATCAACCCACACTTAAGATTGATGGCTTTTTAGGATACAGAAACAGGCAAAGAGCTCTTAAATATAAGAAAAAAGTAAGAGACAAATTAGTGCTATCTCACATTTGACTAATAGGTGTTCCAAGAAAGAGACAAATAGAACTTGGGGCAGGATGTTGTGGGAAAAAATAAATAAATCAATAAATAGCCATAAATCTCCAAACTGAAAGAGCAAGCTGCAATTCTTCCTTGGAATTTTTAAGAGATATTCCATTGCCAGCTAGCATCTAGTGTTATATATGAGAAGTCTGAGAATATTCAGGTTTTCATTTCTTTGCAGTTCCTTCTACGCTCTGGAAGATTTTAGGATCTTTTTTTACCTCTAGAATTCTAAAATGTCATAGAGATGTGCTTTTCTGTCAGTATTTTAGAATACTCTCAGTGTGAGCCTTTATGGTTCTTTAGTTCCAGCAAGTTTTTATTTTTGTTTTGTTATGTAAATTTGTTTCTTTTCCTTTTCTGAAACTCTTATCATGCAGATGTTAGATCTCCTAGATTTGTCTTTTACGTCTCTTATTTAAAAAAAAATTATTGTAGTTTTTTGTCGTTTTTTTCTATTTTTCTGAGAAATGTTTTTAATTTTATTTTCTAAACTTTCTGCTGATTTTCAAATATTTAATTTCCAAGAACTCTGTGTTTTCTTTAATTGCTTTTTATAGTGGCATGGTTAATGAAAATCAGTCTGTTTTGTAAACATATTGGAGGAAATCATTTTTATTATTTTTATTATTCTCTGATCTCAGTTTTCTCTTTTTCTTCTGGGACTTTTTTTTTTTCCTGTTTATCTTGTTTGTCCTTAACATAGTGGCCTTGTTTTTATGAAGCATGATAATTTTCAATTGTCCATTAAAAATCTGGCTGTGACCTCTCTTTAATTCTACTTTCAGTTGGCAGCCCTGTTAGTGATCAGACAGAGAGCCAGGAGACTCACAAAATGTCAAAATACCAGACATCTGTTTTCTGGGATTCTTCATTATCTCCAGAGAAAAGCCTTCATACTCTTGTCTCAGAATTAAATTCCTGACTCCTCTTTCTCCTATCCAATCTCAGTGGGGTGTGTTAGTGTGGACATGGGGTTGGGATGAGTGTATGCAGACTTTGAACTAATCCCACGTTTCCAGCCCATCATCTCATTACCTACCACTGCCTTTCTGTCTATGGTTCTACAGGATATGTTGCTTCCTTTCTTCTGAGCCCTTTCTCCAAGCATTTATCCAAGCTAATGTCTCCTCTGAGGTGCTGCATCAGTTACCACTCTTCCACCTGCTTTTCATTTTCCAAAGTTCTGTGAAATCTGTCATCCATTGATAGCCCTCTCCTATCTTTTGGTAATTCTTGGTTTAACTGCATGTTTCTTAATCATCAAGTATTTGTCAAGTACCTGCTTTGCTTGTGTGCTCTGAAAGGTACAAGAGAACTTCAAGAAACAAAGACTGTGCCATGAAGAAACCTATAATTAATGGAAGAGAAAAGGCTGATACAAGTAATAGCGATCAATGGGCAGTATTATACAGCATTGAATTATGGGCCCCAGTCTTATAGTACTGTGGGTGTTCAGAGGACTTGGAGAGAGCTCTGAAAGAAAAAAATATTTCTGAACTTGCGGAAGAAAGACAATTTATTGAAAGTACATATTGTTGATCATTCTGGGTCTTTATTCTTTATTCAGGAATGTGAAGATTTTACAGACTATTAGGAAGGCTGACTGGCTAGTGCAAAGGTTAAATGTTGAAAAGTAGTAGCAACAGGTAATCAGTACTTTAGGGTTTAAACTTCATGTGATAGTAATGATGATAATAAAAAATGCAAGAATTTATATATTGCATGGAAGTTGATTTCTCATAACTCTGTTGAACAGATAAGAAAAACAAAGTGCTGATAATTTAATTTGTCCTTGAGTAAAAGAAAGGGTTCCAGGAACCCAGCCTGGGGATGTAGACCTGATGATTGGTCTGAGGCCCTTTTAAATGCATGTGGTCTAAAGCTAATTTCTGGTGATAATTTATAGGTTTTGTTTCTTTTACGTAAGAATTCTTGCACATACCCAGAGATGTTACTAGCTGAACATTATAATGAATAATTGTAAAGCAGAGGCATACTTTTACAAAATTATTTTGAATCATACCTTTTGTAGTCTTCATTGATCCATTCACTTGCTCCCTAATGCATTCAATATTTTATTCATTCTTTTCATGTAGGTGCTGAATGCTGGTAATGGAAATATGAGTGAGCAAAAGGCTCATTTTATGGATGTAAAGGGATAATATTCATATTTATTTGTTTTACATGATTCAAGCAACTAATTTAGTTTTTTGGATTATTAGCATTATTTCTAGACCATGCTAGTGTTTTTTTAATTAATTAATTAAAATTCCAGTATAATTAACATACAGTGTTATATTAGTTTCAGGTGTACAATATCATGATTCAACAATTCTATACATTATTCAGTGCTCATCATGATAAGCGTACTCTTAAACCCCTTTCTTTACCTATTTCACCTATCCTCCTCACTTTCCTCCCCTCTGGCAACTAGTTTGTTCTCTATATTAAAGTCTTTTTTTGTTTGTCTTCTTTGTTTATTCATTTGTTTTGTTTCTTAAATTCCATGTATGAGTGAAATCATATGGTATTTGTCTTTCTTTGACTTATTTCACTTAGCATTATACCCTCTAGATCCATCCATGTTTTTGCAAATGGCAAGATTTCATATTATATATATGAATAATATTTCATATTGTATATATGATATATATAATATATTCTTTATTTCATGTTAGTAAGGATATTCAATTTGAGTTTAATCATAAAGGATAAAGCAACAACCTAAATCATAAGAAGATAGCAAAACAAAGAGATTCAACATAACAAATTACATGGAATTTTCAGCAAGTCAAAATGTTCTTACAAAAGCAACTTTTGTGAGTTTTTTTTAAAAGCTGAGGTAAAGCTATGCTATTTGTATACAACATCTTCTTTATCCATTCATCTATCAGTGGACATTTGGGTTGCTTCCATATCCCGGCTATTGTAAATAATGCTGCAATAAACATAGGGGAGCACATATCCTTTTGAAGTAGTGTTTTAATTCTCTTTGGGTAAATACATAGTAGTGGAATTACTGGATCATATGGTAATTCTATTTTTAATTTTTTGAGGAACTTCCATACTGTTTTCCACAGTGGCTGCACCAGTCTACATTCCCACCAATAGTGCACAAGGGTTCCTTTCTTTCCACATCCTTGCCATCCTTGTTTCTTGTATTTTTGATTTTAGCCATTCTGACAGGGATAAGGTGATATCTCATTGAGGTTTTAATTTGCATGTCCCTGATAGTAAATGATTTTGAGCATCTTTTCATGTGTCTGTTGGCCATCTGTATTTCTTCTTTGGAAAAATGTCTGTTCATGTCTTCTGCCCATTTTTAAGTCAGATTATTTGTTTTTTTGGTGTTGAGTTGTATAAGTTCTTTAGATATTTTGGATGGTAATCCCTTATTGGATATGTCAATTGCAAATAATCTTCTCCTGTTCAGGGAGTTGTCTTTTTGTTTTCTTGATAGTGTCTTTGCTGTGCAAAAGGTTTTTATTTTGGTGTAGTTCCATAGTTCAACTTTGCTTTTGTTTCCCTTGCCAGAGGAGATATATTTCGAAAAATGTTTCTACAGCTGATGTCAAAGAGATTACTGCCTATGTTTTCTTCTAGGAAGTTTATAGTTTCATGTCTCACATTTAGGTCTTTAATTCGTTTTGATTTTGTTTTTGTGTGTGGTATAAGAAACTGGTGAGGTTCATTCTTATGCATATAGCTATCCAGTTTTCTCAACACCATTTGTTGAAGAGATTTTTGCCTCCTTTGTCATAGGTTAATTGACCAAATAACCATGAGTTTATTTCTGGGGACTCTATTCTGTTCTATTGATCTATGTGTTGGTTTCTGTCATGATAGTGTTTCTGTTTTGTTTTTTCATTGAAGTCTACCCACAATCTGAAAAACAGTTCACCTTTCCCTCTTTCTGATAACCCTCAGCAAGAACACAATGGCCAGGTATTAGAGTTAACAAATATATCCCCAAAATACTTTTTTCCAAAATATTTTAAAAATATTTTGGGTTTAATAGAACCCAAAACACAATGTATTCAGAACATTTTCCCTCTTGATTTCTAAATTCTGACTCATTTATGTGTAACTCAGTGCTACATTATTTTGTGAGAGTGGTTCGATGTCCAAGATTTTTCATGAGTTTTTGACATTTATTCTTTTTCAGTCCTAAACTCCAAGAACCCCCACTCCATCCCACTCCCATCCCACCAGGAAAGCTCATTATATTTACACAGCCCTAAATATCCAGGTTCTGCTTAAAACCAAAAATACAAAAAGTTTGAGTGAAAGTATATATTCATGGCCCTATTCCATATCTGCCCCTCCCACTGAATGAAGGATATTTCAGAAAAACAAGAGCTAGGGAAGGAAGGGAAGGGAAATTTCTTTCTACTAATGTTTTGGCTTATATGTGTTCTGCTGGATTTTCCCCACATGCAAGTGTGATCATGAAGATAGAGCAGGAAATTCTTTTTCCTTGAAGAATATACTGGCATGGGTATTTTTATTGGAACCTGGGCTTTTGTAAAAGCTATGTTGAATCAGAAGAAGAAACAGTGGTGGAAAGTTTCAGCCTCATTCTGTCTTCTCCTCCTTTTCACCCCCAAGGCGGGGGGGAACCCACAGAGAGTATGCAGCACATTCCAAGAGAGTTGATCATTACTGTGTTTTAGCAGTCCTTAAAACTTATAAATAAATACCAGGTTAAATTAACCTGGTGGAGCCTGTAGTTTCATATCTTTTCACTTTCCAAATGTTCCTATTATTTCTGTGGTCATTGCCGTTGTTATTATTACAGGCATCTCACTATGTTTTCAAACAAAAGCCTGGCTCCCATTTATAAAAATGTCATACGAATTAAACTCTCTGTAAAATTTTAAGGAAACATTTTAAAACTAAAACTGCACAGGTTCAATCTGAACTTCATTAATGGCCTCCTTGAAGCCAAACATAGTCTTGAGAGGCCTATTAGTGTGATCTGGAGATGCTGAAGGCCCACATAGTTTCTTAGAGTCCAAAAATGCCTCCCTCGAGTTGGCATCATTCCCTGAACTGTGTTGTTTGAGGCCTTTACTGGGTCCAGGTAAAATTCACATCTTATTTCTTTCTCTTGATTCTGTCAGCTAAGAAAAAATATAAGACAGCACTACCCTGCCTGGAGAATTAGCAGCCAGACGAAGGGCCTTCTTTATTGGCAGGACTGAGAGAGTTTTTCTGCTTCCATGTAAGCGGAATGTCCTGATGTTGCCCTGTGGCGCATGCATTTATGGTTCCTTAATTAAAAATGCACATTCCCTCATGCTATGGCCAAATACATAACAAGGCATTCATGGGAAATAGAATTCTTCATAGGACCCTCAGTGTATCTGAATCTTCCTGAAAAGAAAAATTTATGAAGGCACTTCTGATCCTTAGGCTGTAGGATCAGACCCAGTGGTGAACAGGCTTACTTTTAAATAGCCTATTTCCAACTCTAGTAGGAATGACTTTCATTACTCATCCAACTAATATTTATAAATGACTTCCTATGTACTAAGCACCATCTTATGTGCTGGGAGAAAAATGGTGAGCAAGACAGAAGAAATAGATCCCTCAAGGAACTTGTAATAGAGTGATAGAGACAGACACAGAAAAGCATACATTTTTTTAAAAGAATGTTTTGGATAATAACTCTAAAGAAAATGAAAGCAAGATAACAGGATGGAGAATAATAGGGTGTGTATATGTGTGTGTGGTAGGGGTGGCAGCTATTTTAGATATGCAATCAGGGAAGGACTTCCTAAGGAGTTGGCATTTAAGAGATATCTAGATATAATGAGACAATGAAGCATGGAATATCTAGGAAAAACCCATTCCAGAAGGACAGAAAGGTGAGGGCCAGGGCCCTGAGGTTAAGATGAGCTTCATACACTTTCGGAGAAACAAAACAAAACAAAACAAAACAAAACAAAACAAACAAAAACCAGTCTGGATTGAGGGAGTTAAAATAGGAGAAAGAAAGTATTAGAAGATAAGGTTAAAGTATATGATGTGTTGAATGACTGGCCCAATTCTTTACCTCTCACTGTCTCACAAAGGTTAAAATATATCTCTTGCTCCTTGACCTTGGGATTGTCCAAAGAAATTACATGGTTTTCTTTGGTGAATGGCAAGTGAGCAGAGACAATAGGATGGCAATTCTGAGCAGAAAATTTCAGAGGCTTGGCACATTTCCATTTCTACTGTAGCTAACTCACTGGTCCTAGGAGAAGGATGAGAGAGGCAGGTGGAACCTTCCAAATTGCTGCAGCCTGAGCAGTTCTGCCTCAGGAATGACTGGCTGAAACAGATCCACTAGCCAACTCACAGATCTGTGAGAATACATTATTGAAGTCTTTGAGTTCTGTGGTTGTTTTTCATGCAGCATACTGTGGCAATGGCTAATCAACACAGATACCTGATCATTTAGGATCTTGGGAGCCTTGTTAAAAAGCCAGACATTTCTGATCTTCACTTTCTGAAGAATAGACTATAGAAAAAAAGTGGTATCAGGCAGTTCAGGAGCAGTGATTCAGGAGGAAGATGTTGGTGGCCAAGACACCCCCTTGTTTATCAAGAAAAAAAAAGTAAAAATAGTAAATTATGATTTCTATCTTAGCAACTTGGCAAATATATTAGTGAAATCAAAGGCATTAATTTGTTTTGTGGTAGAGATCTGTGCTTTACTACTGGTATGAGTGTTGATATGGTGTAATCAGTCAAATCTAGGAGAACTATTATCTTTTTTTCCACTGGGGAGGCAAGGAAACCCAGAGCTTGAAATTAGGAAGAATCTCTTCTGATGGCAATTTTTAAATATAAAAGGGACAAGCCAGGGCATGTAGAGAAGAAACCAAATTGTTTTGTTGGTGCTATACTTTCAGGCCTCAAGAACTAGACAGATATTATGTGGTAAGGAGGAAAGTGCAGGAAAGAGAAAAAGAGCCTACTTGGTCAGTAAGACAAGATAGCTCGTGTCTCAAAGGTCTCCCTAAATAATCTTGAGCAAGTGGTAGTCTTCCTCAGGTTTCTGTTTACCCACCAGAAAAATGGGATAATTGCCTGACCTTCTTTTTAGTTATCCTGAGTATACTCATATGCTAAAGTACTTTAACGAAAAGTATGAAATACTCTATCTATGGAAAGTAAAATTATTAAACTTGAAAACTAGTCAAGGTCTTTGCTAGTGAAATATAATTAGTACTATAAATGCAAAAATTCCTGCTAATTTACTTCAAATATTATAATTACTAACATATCCAGGGAATTTTCATTTTTACTGAATACAGGTTAGAATAATTCTGAGTAAGTGTGACCCACTGTGTCTGCTCTTATATTTAAATTTTGAGCTAATATGTCCTAACATGGTAGCAGAAAATACATTCAGACTTTAAAGGTTCTTTGCTGTTGTGGAGGTATTAGAGGATTTGAATTGTTCCAGACAGTGAAATTTAAATGCTTTTTTCTCTCTCAGAAGAAAAAAAAAAAAGTCTACTAAAATTACAGATAATTCCCCAAGTCTAGGACTTCACCCACAGCACACACGAGTTGTCCGTTCTAATGTTTGTGCTTAAAGAGAAACAAGAAATAATGTGAGCTCTCGTGCATGCTTTTCCAATCTCTGCTGCCCACTTCTCTACAATCCCTGTGTCCTTTGAGGGAAAATTCTCCTCCACTTACAACGACAACCATAAAACCTTCATGTGAACTGACATTTTCTAAACCAAACTGCCCACTTACATTTTATCATTTGGTAAAAAATATTCTTGATCTTGTGTTCCAAATTAAACCAAAATGAGGCCATAAGTGGAAAAGTTGGGTAAGGCAGTGAGGACACTGTCCAGAGGAGTGTGACCTGGCCAGCTGGGTTTCCTTCTCAGGTAATAGGGAATTTCAGAGCTGCCAGCAGAGGTGACCAAAAGGCAGAAGTGTTTCTTCATTTCCTTTACCCTTTCATGTCCAATAAGGCAGAAGGGAGTTCTGGAGGGAGCCCACCGTCCAGTCTGGGATTCAACCTCCTCACTTTGCACTGTATTTATGGCTGTTATTGTGGCCTCTTGCCTTGTACAAGCCGACAGCGGACTCTGTTGATTCTCCTGGTGAAATAGCAACAAGTCCTTCCTCTCCTTAGCTTCCTGGCCTTCATATCATCATATGTTGTGGGAAATTATAGGTGGATAAATCAAATACTTCCCCAAACGCAAATGTTGCTGTGACTACCACTTCTTGCTGGCAGCTGGAGGGCAGCTAGGGTAGCACTTGATGGCTTTTTCTGTTGAGATATTAATAGTTCCACACTGCTGTTTCAACTGAGTTGGTTCTTGATTTCGTGTTTGCTTTGGCTTTTTTTTTTTTTTTTTTTTTGCATGAGTATTGTTTATAGCACTTCATGACCTATGGCCTTTGAGCTTTAAGGAGAATGTATGCACAACTGTGTGCGTGAATGAATATGTGTATTGTGCAGCTTGAGGATGAGAGGCTTTCATGATATTTTCAGAGGTCTGTGAGGCAAAAAAATGGGTTAAATACTGTTAGTCTTGCTAATAAAGGTGTCGCTCGGAGTAGCTCCAGGAAATTGGCGTTAAGCCATTAGGACACCATCTAACCCACACTCTGATGGGATATAATAAAAACCAGGGAAGCTACCCAGATTCCATTACCTAACTACTTTTAGACCTGAACTTGTACCCTCCTTCAGACTTCACATTCGAGAATCCTTCAGCTTAGAACCTAGATGTTCCTTTTAAGCCTACTACCTCATTATTGATAGGTTATTTGAACAATTTATCCTTTTGATTTGAACCTTCTTTGCACTGGATCAAAAAAGGGGAGAGGAATTTGGAAGGGCTAGCAAGGGGTTGGGGGGAAGAATGAGAAACTAGAAAAATTTCCCTTGTTTTTAATTAGGCTTCCTTGATGTCACTCCCCCATTCTGAATCCAGAACCACAGATTTCAAGGTTCCAGGGCCTCTGACTAAGTGGGAAAGCAATTAGGACGGTAATTAGGACGTGTAATATAAGTTTTGGTGGTTCTAAGAATAAAAAGGCCTTTAAGACCTGTCTTTCATCTACTACTAATTCAAAGACTCCATTCCAACCATCCAAGCCATATGGAGCCTGTTTCTTTCAATGTCTAACAGATGAAATGGGTTACTTCCCTCTCTGACTTGGATTGACTTGACAGGCCCCAGAAGGCATCTGCACTTAGTTTGGTGCTTCCTGTTGTCTGGTTTCCTGAAGATGATCCTTCCTTTCCAGGATACTTGGACTAGAAGAAGGGTGTGGCTTGGCTTCTTATCTTTGTTCAGTCCTCCTCTCGAACTGCTTTATCAGACAGGATCTGACAATAGCTCTCTTTCTAACCTCTAAACATGTCTATTTAGCAGGTTATATCATCTTTTCTTGATCTCTTTGTAAGTAATCCAGTGGATGGAAGAGCCCCAAGTGTGTAGGCATTTCCTGCCTTTAGATATTCTAGAAATAAGCTGCCAGAGATTAATTTAGCACTTCTCAACTTTGTTCAAAAAATTTACAAACACCAAAATGAACAAAGTTGGAATAATAATAAAGATTGTTATGAAGCTAGGGGGAAATTAAAATGACTTTTTCAAATATGTATCACTGGAAAATAGAGGGTAAAAGTTTGGCCATATAATTTATTCTTCAAAGGGAAGTGAGTCTTTTGTCCCATGTAATGACTCCTCAGTCTCTGAAGGCCAAGCCAGAAATAATTTCTGTTTATATTCTAGTTCTTATTCTGTCTTGTTGACCATGGGTTACCTTGGGCCTTAATTCTTAATTATTTGGACCTCATGATTTCTTAGTTAGAACATTGTAGCTACTATAACTTTTGCATCTTTTAAATATTCCTTAATACAGAATCATTGTCTTAAACACTTCATATACCCACTGTAACTCATAGATTAGGCACATTTTGCCATCATCTGAAATCTGAGATACTTTGTAAAAATAAGCTATTTCTTGAAGTTACATTGTTTCTAAGTTCCTAGGTTGCCATTTAGGACACTGAACCACGAGTAACAACTTGGTATCCATAGGAAGCCAAAAACCTGGAGAGAGAGGGAAATAGAATATAACATATGTTAGTGGTAACATGAATTATCCCAATGACATGCTTTAACAAAATGTTTTGTTCAGGGCACTCTGTTCAGGAGAATTGAGTTGAAGGTTGCCAACCAAAATGGTCAATTAGTGTCTAATCAAGACAGCTAAAATAAATAGTTGGTTCCCATCTTTGAGCATGTCTCATGTCTAAACTGTTTTGAATGAATTTGGCCTGCCTGACAGATGTCAACTGTGAGTGAGCCACCTGTGAGGCTGTAGTAAGAAAAGAGAGCAGACAGCTTAGGGCTGCAAACTGAACTCATCCACTGAACCAGATGCTTCCATCCCGACTTCGGATTTGCTCCTCTGCATGAGGGACTGATATTGTGAAACTGAGGTCAGAGATTCCACAACCTGAGTTTACTTCAGAACTTTGAAATAGTCATCAATTCTTGATAACATTTTGATAGTGTGTTCTTGTAGCAGAATTCTTTTCTTTTTGTCCCTTCCCCTCTTCCTCCTTCCTTCCCTCCCTGCCACCGTCTCCTTCTCCCTCTCTCCCTATCTCTCTCCTTTCTTCCTCTCGTTTTGACATCTGTGCTTAACATTTCAATTTTCTATAGCCATTCTTACCTTTTTTTGTTTAGGAAAAGACATAAAAACCTGTTTTAAAGTTATATCATCTTTGATCCGATAGGAAAGTCTCCAAGATACAGAAAATAAGACTAAGGAAGGCAAACTGGGGCAAAGTTTTAGTATATTTTCACACTTACAATAAATAAAATCCTTTTATTCTGAAAATGTATTTTTCCTTTAATAATCAAAACATTTATTGCTCAAAATCCAACATTTGTTGGGGTTCTCTGTGTAATTGGTTATTTACTGCAACTGACCATGAATCTTTTGTCTTCATGTGAATTTCTCCTTTCTCTTTTCAGGTCTCTTTGCTAGAATATCTTATTCTTCTTTAGATTACTCTCCCTCCTAATGCTCCAAAATTGGAAATTTATTTAACATTTTTAGTAACCTCTGTTAACTTTAAAATATTTTTTCTTGAATTTATTTTCCCTAAAGTCTAATCCATGCACTGATTTCAGATGATTTTTTTCTTCATTAGCCCAGCCTTTCCCCACTACACTTATCATGGTCTTATGTGTCTCCTTTGTTCATGTTATTTCCTTCACTTTGTGTTCTTCTCTAATTCAGTATAACCAATTTACTCCGTGGACTATCTTGAAACTTGCTTTCTCCAAGGGATTACCATAACATTATTTACATACTAGAATTGTAACAATTTTCATTATGTGGCCTAGTTTCTTGCTTAAGTTTCTATGGCTCACATGATACAGTGACTTTATTTACAGCAAACATTAGAGCTGATTCTTCTCTATAATTCTTCTCCTATGCTTGGCACTGAGTAGATTTCCAAACTATATACTGATTGAGTACATTAACATTAAGTTTCTTTTTGTGTTTCCTCATTTATTTATGTAATAATCACAATGGTATACTACAGCTGGCATATACTGGCTTGTGGAAGCTGACTGTTAAATTTTCAAGAGTTTTACAAACTGTTGATATTAAAAATTAAATCAGATAAATGTCATGAAATCAATTAAATTAAAAGCAAAGGTAAAAAGGGGCACCTGAGTGACTCAGTCAGTTAAGTGTCCAACTCTTGATCTCAGCTCAGGTCATGATCTCACAGTTGATTCGTGAAATCAAGACCCACATCCTGCTCTACGCTGACAGCACAGAGCCTGCTTGGGATTCTGTCTCTCCCTTTCTCTCTCTCTCTACCCCTTTCCTACTCACTCATATGCTCTCTTTCTTTCAAATAAAAATAAACTGAAAAAACACAATGGCAATAAATACTCAAAACTTATCACTGCTTAATTGTTTCTACACATTTTACTATTATCTGTGCTCTTGAGGTTATTTATATATATATATACCAAATGGCAAGATTTCATTCTTTTTGACTGCCGACTTATACTCCATTGTATATATATACCACATCTTCTTTATCCATTCATAAAATAATGTATATATATATACATATTTTACTACATTTATTACATAAAGTAATGTGTATATATATATACATATATATATATATATATATATATATATATATATACGTATATATATACCAAATGGCAAGATTTCATTCTTTTTGACTGCCGACTAATACTCCATTGTATATATATACCACATCATCTTTATCCATTCATAAAGTAATGTAGTCTAATATTATTTGTAAATTATTTGTTAAACAACCTTTATATCAATACATTTATAATGAATGCATATAAGTATTTTTATATATGCACACTTTTCCCGATTTTCCCATGTATAAAATATTTAATTTCTTATATTTTCTTCCTTTTATTACCTAGTCCTATTTTCTTATTGTTTCTGTAAGAAGGTATTTCTTTTTTCCTTATAATATTAACTATTAATATATGGCCATCCAAAGAATCAGTCAGTTGTAAGGGGAAGGTAGTAAGAGAGGCAATATATTTTTATGGCATTTGTATTTACTTTAGAGAACAATTAATGTACCAAATTCTGGTATTCATGATGATTTCTTTTTTCAGGTAGATTGTAGCCATTTGTTACTCAAAATTATCTAAGATGTTTGTGCATCTGGAATAACTGCCTACCTCACCCACAATGGTACCTGTTCAGGATATTTATTTTTTGTGTGTAAAGAGAGAGACTATAGGAAGTAGATAAAGATATGTAGCTTTAGAAATAGCAATAGGCAACCAGGCAAACACTCCATTAGATATTAAATTTTAAAACTTGGGGCACCTGGGTGGCTCAGTCAATTAAGTGTCCAACTCTTGATTTCGGCTCAGGTCATGATCTCATGGTTTGTGGGACTGAGCCCACATCGGGCTCTGCACTGACAGCATGGAGCCTGATTGGGTTTCTCTCTCTCTCCATGCCCCTCCCCTTCTTGCACCCTCAAAAAAATTAAAATTTAAAATTTATCAAGTAATGAAATTTTGGGTTTGTGAAGTGAATGGACAGACTCATTTAACTTGATACCACATATTTTATTAACTAATACTTTACTGTCATTCAGGGGTAATTCTAAGTTTCGTGAGACTGATGATTACAAAATTTAGGGGGCCCCCTTTTAAAAAAGGAATACATAATTATATGTAAAATATCAAGTTACAAAAGTGAATATTTGCTTAAAAATTACAAATTTCACAAAGCTGACACATAACATGAACGTTATAACATCTAGAAAAATAACATGCTAAGAATTCATACTGCCTTTTCATATGAAGGCAATTATGCAAAAACATCTTTTATACATAGGATAGAAAGATAATTTAATTTTTCTTCTAGAGTAGTCAATAAAAATTTGTTTTTTATGACTCATAGTTAGAAAAATTTCCCTCAAATTCATAACTTATTAGAAATGTCATGTAAATGTTTAGGATTGTTGTCAAATCTGGGATAACCTCTTTCATATATCTTTCATATATGAACTATAAGATTTCAAGAGTTTTTGGTGTGTGTATAATGATTATTTGTAAATATTCTTTGAATTGGTACTCATTAACTATGTATTATTGATGTCCTCATTGTAGTGATGTGTTTTATATTTTCTTTGTCAGTGTCAGTGTTTTTTTTTTTATCGAATCAACAAGAGATCAACAAGAACCAGTAAAATATAATAATTAGCCAAAGAAAGGGAATGGGCAAAATTATATTCTAGCAAAGGTGAGCAGCCCTGTTGGATAGAGTATAGTGTTCAGGTTAAGACAGGAGGGGCCAAGAGGCAAAAAAGAAGAAAAAAAAACGTCTCAGAGCCAGAGAGGAGTAGGGAAATAATATCACTTCCTGGCAGCAGCTTAGAGATAAATGATCATAAAAAGGTCTACTGGTGGATCATTAATCATATGAAGGGTGGTCTAATGGAAATGATAAGACCATTATAGCATCAGAGAAAGCCAAGTGTGAATCCTGGCTCTGCTACTTACTAACATAGGAGACCTTGCTACCAATGACTTACGTGGAAATGCCTGCAAACAACATACATACATCCCACTAAGCCAAACGAGCTGTCCTCAAATCTCAGCCAGATCCCCAAAATGCTTGTGGCTCTTCCAACACCACCCAATATAAGGGGAAGTGTGATAGATGAGAAATTTGAGTGGAAAAAGTCAGTAGTATTAATCAACTGTAGTGAAAATATCTAACATTTTGCAATTTTTGTTTGTTTTACATATTTCTAGGGGCTTCTCACGTGGCCTTAGGATGGACTGTGCTAGTGAGAGACCCTGAAGTTTATGTTTTATCAGCTTCACAGTAAGTGAGCCTCTGTTGGCAATGTCATGATGGGAACGGTATTTGGGGTGTTTCCTACACAACCACGATAACCACATCACCAAGGTGGAAATTGAGGCTAATTCTGAAGTGACTGCACTCTTGCCATTTTCATCTCATGCACTTATAATAATATCACCTTTCTCTGTGTGGCAAAGGTCTGTCTTTTCACAGCTGCAGAAAGTAAAAAGTGCATGTTATGCACTACTGAAAAGAGCTTCTAGAAATGACTATATTCATTTGCTGCTCTGGCAAACTTCAATTGATTGGAAAAGGCAAGAGGCAGTGGAAGGTCCACAGTAACATATTACCTGTCACACAAGGTTGCTCTTGAAAACTCAACACATTTCAGGCCTGAGGAAGATATTTTTAAAATATAAAACCCAAATTTCTTACTTTCTGAATATTAGGCAAAAAAGAACCATGTTTTTATAAGTGAAAAACATTGTTTGCAGTTCGTTAAGCTTTATACTATTGGATTACATGCTGAAACTCACAAATGCTTGTTATAAAAGGCTTTTATTTTATGATATTACTGCTCCTCTACGTCCTTCTGAATGTGTTTTCTTTCCTCTACCAGGCCAGGGCTTGTTAATCTTGGCTATAAAATAGAGTCATGGGAGTACTTTAAAAAAAAACAAAACAAAAACAAAAAAACAAACAAACAAAAAAACCCAAAAAACCATTACCTAAGGTATCCTGAACTATTCCACAACTTAAAACAAACAAACAAACAAATAAACAAAACAAACCCTAAATGATTTTGACTCACACGGAGGGCTGAGAACCAATGTACCAAACAAATATTGGGGCAAGACATCTCTAGGTTAAACTTGAGTAAGTCCATTACTGTATTCAGATTTAGAAAGGAAATGGAGTCAGGCTGGTTTGTCCTAGTCAGCTAGCATTGCAGCTCCCCCTACTGGGAAGACAAGCTTTAAAAAATTAGTATTTACTCTATTTTCCATAAATACAGTTGGTTCTATTTCAGCTATTGGCAAAATAAATTCAATCTTGATTAACAGCAACAAAATACCAAATACTGTATTTTATAAATTAAATAGAATTCCTAGTTTTGCAGCCTTGGTAGAAGGTAAGGCAGATGTGGATAAACATATCAATGTGCTTCTTCAAACATTGAAGATTATTTGAAGGAGGCATTGCATTCTATCTTTACTTCATATCTCAACTTGATATTTATTCTGAAGAATTCCAACCCATACTTATTGGCGAATGAAACAACTTTATCACAGAAAATAGTAAATAAGATAGAAATGTGCACTTTGGCTCCTGACCTATCTGATGTAACTTCTTCCTTTAACAACCCATTTAGGAAAAAGTACTCTGACTTTGACCTTTACTATTTTGCTAAAAATTAGTTTTGAAAGTCCTCTGATTTCCAGCTCCACTGTTGGGGGAGAGAAGAAAGAACGGTCTCTTGCTTCACTTTTCCCTTGGCCCAGAGCATAAGGGACGGTGATCAGAGCTGAATGTAATTCATTTACATCCAACAAGTACCATAATATAGAAAATATAAGATAAAAATTTGATCTCGTCCCTTCCCTGAGAAAATGCATGCTAACAATCATTATAAGAAATAGTATCATGCAGTGGTGAAGAGTATATGTTCTGATACCAGGTTCCTTGACCTCCAATCTGGCTTCACCATTAACTAGCCCATCCCAAACAAGCTACTTAATGCAGGTGTGCTCTGGTTTTCTCATGTGTAAAATAAAACTGATATCAGTACCTATTTATAGAGTTACTGGAGGATTAGATGTCATAATATTTTTATAAACTACAGATCGATCACCGTCTGGTATACAGTGAGGGCTATATTTGTTAGCTGTTTTCATTATATTAACTAATACTTAGTTATTTACCTGTATGCCAGGTACTCTTCTTAGCATATATTACTACACATTATTTTAAAATTTTAACTTTTTTTTCCTTGTATTTTCTTGGTTTGCTCCCCCCAATTTAGTCAAAGTTGCCTGCATTGTGCTTATTACCTCAGTGGAGACATGTGAGACTATAAATATATAGTTTTGAATTGGATTTAAATGATATTCACACATCGTGATTCTTTAGTATGTCTCTTTTATTTATAGAAGTTCCCCTTCCCTTGTCTTTTTATTGAAGGTAACAAATTTTATGTTCTGTAGTTTCCCATAGTCTGGATTTTGCTAGTTGTATCTCTGCAGTGTCATTTGACATGTTCCTCTGTCCCCTGTTTCCCCTGAAATTTGTTGATTCTATCTAGAAAATTGATAAAATCCAGGTTTAATCCTTTTTTTTTTTTTTTTTTTTTGCAAAACTACTAGGTGGTGTGTTTTTTGTTTTTTGTTTTTTGTTTTTAATTGGGGGTACATGATATTTGATTGTCTCTGTTTTTGTGTTGTTACCAACCACTGATGATCATTACCTGGATTTTTTAGTATTAATAAGAGTGAAATTTCTATTTTTTCTTCTTCATTTATTATCTGGAATATTATTTAAAGAGAACATTTTCCTCATTAAATATTTGCTTGATGTTTATGTAGGAAGATATGATAAATGCTTTGTTCTTTTTCTTTATTTCACTGTTTTCAAAATAATGAAATGCTCCTAACATCCTTCGGGACCTATGAGGGTTCTTCAAGAGATAAAAATGAATATATGAATTTAAACATAAACAAAATGAATGTATGTATGTTTTCTAGTTATTATTTTTACTACTGTTCAAATTATTTCCACTGTCACCAGTGAGAGCCTCTTGAAGTTGTTTATTGAATTCTTTAGACTTAATCTTAGGAGCCTCTGATGGCCTCCTTGCTTTCTGTCATGGCCAGATCTTCTAACTCACATTGCATTTTTTCTTTCTTATATATACAATTAGCTATTTCTTTAAGGGACTCTGGTTCCTTCAGTGGAAAACAATACAGAGAACAATGAGGATAACAGGTATTTAGTTGTTACTGGGTTGTCATTGTTTCTATGCAGATTCAATGTGCAGAACTTAGGTTACATTAACCCTAATTACCTCCCGAAGGCTCCATCTCAAAATACCATAATATCGAGTCTTCAATATTACGTTTCCAAACTCTGTGCATTGAATCAACCTATGAATTTTTGGGGATATAAACATTCAGTCCATAACAAAGCTATAGAGTTTTTGCTAACCTTATTAATCTTAAATAAATGCCTCATTTCTTTCATATCAAAAGTCCTGGCTCTCAGTTACATTAACATAATTACCCAATTACTAGAAGAAATTGTTCTGCTTGTTCTGCTTTTCATATACTTTTCTCTTCTCTCACATTTTGATAGTTGTAGTGAATCTACATCATTACAGCATGTAGGCTCTTCATACCATATATTACTTCCTTATACCATGCATTAATCTGAAGTTTATTCTCTAGCACATTCCTCAGGAAGTGTTCATGGGAACAGTATTCTCTGAGTCCTTGCTTATCCTAAAAGCTTTTAGGCCTTTATAAAAGTTTCAATTGGTATAAAGTTCTTTACTCATACTTTCCTTGAAAGTCATAAATTTATTACTCCATTGTCTTCTGGAATAGAGAATTTCTGTTGGAAAATATGATGATGATATCATTTTCTTACCTTTATGGGTGTCTTGTCTCCTTGGCTGTATGCCCAGCAAATTTTTCTTTTCCTTGAAAGTCCAGTAATTTTAGTAAAATACATCGTGGTATTAACTGTTTTAGGTTGTTTTTCCCAGATATGAAGCATGCCATTTCAAAATGCAGTTTTAAATATTTTTTATTATTTCAGAGAAATGATAAAACAAGTTTTTCTTGTTTTAGTGGTTTTTAGTATTTGTTGTATTCAGCTGTTTTTTTTTTTTCTTCAACTCCTATTATATACACTTAAACATACACATTTACATGTGTGTTAGATTTTCTATCTTCTAAACCTGTCCATTTTGTTTGAATAGTTTTCCATCTGATAGGTCTCTTAAAATAGTTATTATTGCGTATATTCACTCTTGTGTACCACATAATTTAGTCTGCGTTTCTGAAATAATTATTTCTATTATTCTAATTCTTTCCTGAATTTTGTCAACTCTCTTCAAATCTTCCTTCTCTTCAATCACCTCTTCAATCACCAATTTTGGTGTTCTCCTGATTCAGATTTATGTTGTTTATCATACTGTCCATCATTTTATTGGTTTCTGTAAGAAATTAAGAAATTGTTTCAAAATACGATATTACAGTATACCCAGGTCTGATTGATGTATGTATCTTCCTGCTCTGCTATTTGTCTGTAGGGACAATGTTTCTCCATCCCACGTTGTTTTTCCTATGATACCTTTGTTTTGAATTCCACTGTGATCTTTTTCACTTCAAGTAAAATGGATTTTCTGAACTTCTGGAAGGAGAAGTGGGCCAGGTTAGCTTCCCTAGCTCATAGACCTAAGTTCCCTCTTCTGTTGTTTGTTTTACTACAGAACCACAGCCTTCTTTTCTGTACAAACTTCTGTTGTAGCGCAGTCTCCTTGTACTAATGCATAATGTGGAACCTGCCAAACTGCTGTCTGTTTTAGCTACTTTTCTCAGAATGGCCCACTGTTGTTTTGCTGATTAGGGGCTCCCCTATCTTATGAACATCATGTGCCTTATTCCCTTCCCCCTAATTCTTCTTACATACATGCCGATAAAGCAGTTCAGGTGGTTTGACTCTACCAGCTTATGTGAAAATAGCTTGTCCCTAGTTTTGTGGGAGGTGCTGTCTATGGATTTTTGGTTTTGCCATTGTTGTTGCTCCATATATTTTTATGGGGAGATTTTCAGAAATTCTGCTCTGTCAGTCGATTCTTCTGCTATTATATGGTACAGGGTCCTACTTCTTTTAATTTGTAGTTCCTGTAGTTCCTGATCTTTTCTGGACCAAAAAATAAGCTTGTATGTAAATCAACAGTAAAGAAAATCCTCAACATCTCACGGAGAGTGCTATAAGCAAACTACTTGCATAGTGGTTAAGACTATGGATTCTGGAATTGATGAGACTATCATTCAAATCCCATCTTTATCACTTAGTGGTAGTGATCCTAAGCAAATCCTTTAACCTCTCTAATGCTCAATTTTCTTATATTTAATATACTTGTACTTATTTCATAAGAATGTCATGAGGATTCATAAACAAGACATGTAAAGTATTTGGCATAGGAAGTACATAGACATTATAAATGTTAGGGTTTAAAATTGTTATTTGAATATCATTAGGGTCTTTTTTGGTTTCTAAGTTTTGCTGGGTATACATCATTCAAATTGGGAAGAGGCCTACAAACAAGTGAAGCGTTATTTTATATTTATTTAGTTATTCTATGAGTTTCTGCAAACATCTAGTATTTGATTGGTTAAGTTGTATAACTCGGTAACTGAAGTTAGCTTAAAACAAAGATGCAGTCTCTTTGTGAAGTCATGTGAAGGTCATGTTGTTTAGTGGGAAGGATCTACTTTTTAGGTATGATCTGAACGAGCTACTTGATTCTTCGAACCTCATGACCAAAGTATAATTGAGATAGTGGACTAAATTTTTTTTTTTAAATATTTCCAGTCTTCAAATCCTTTGATATTGTATTTTTTAGGAGTTAGTTTACTGTTATTTTTAACCACAGTCATCTGGGAGTAAGAGATAGAAAAGAGTGGTATCTGGGACTGGGAAGAGCCCCACCTCATTATTGTAGGAAGTGACATAAAGATAGATGAGCCTGGAAATGATGGAGAAATCCTAGAATGGGTGAAATATAGACCATTAAAAGAATGAATGTGTGATTTGGGTATAAGATTTGGACAAGGAATGTAGGAGAAGATAGTATACCCAATAGAAAGCAAAAATATTCCTAGGCTTGGCAAAGCAAGCTCTTGGAGTCTTCTAGAACTAGCATCTAATCCCTTTAGAATCGAACTTATGAAGTTGTTTGCTTAAGGTCAGGTTCTTTGATCCCCAATGTCTGTAAGTTCTAAAAGGAAATTTAAATTGCTCAAGTGTCTCACAAGGAATGACATAGCTTTGTAATGCAAAAAATGAAAATGAGGGTTTCTCCTATCCAGCCTACAAATGTAAAACTTTATTGTTTCAAAATAGGTATAGGGAGACAAGCTAGGACCTTCAACTGAAGACATTTGGAATATGCTTTATTGGGTGAGGGGCAGGGTGGGGGGATGAAATATGCTTTCTAATATGTTACAAAAATAACCAAAATGGTTTGAGTTTCAAGAGCACTTGACTAGAAGTCACAAATAAATCACCTGCATTTTCTTTTGTAAATTTGACCTTGGCCGATTTGGGCTATCCCAGAGGAAGCAGGAATATGTCCTCTGGGTTGGCTGTCTGAACAGCTTTATTGTCATCTCCAAGACCCAATTAGTTTCTATTTTCTTCCCTTTTGTAAGACTTCAGCTAATATTAAAAAAAAAAGTTGTTAAGCATTTATATTGTATAAAGATATAAGAGGTCATTTTACTCTGTAATACATCATTTTGAGCTCTAGAAAAGGAGATGTTTCCTCATTTTCACTGTCAAGGCAATCATGCCATTGCTTATTAAAGGGAATATGTTCATGAATACTGTGGTGAAATAGATTATGTTGAGAATAAACACTAGGCAAAGTAGAGTAGGATAAATAAGAATTTAGAGAAATTAGAACAAAGGCAAAGCTGGCTGTAGTTATAATTACTTGTTTTTTGTTGTTTGGTTTTTTTTTTAATTTTTTTTAACATTTATTTATTTTTGAGACAGAGAGAGACAGAGCATGAACAGGGGAGGAGCAGAGAGAGAGGGAGACACAGAATCTGAAACAGGCTCCAGGCTCTGAGTGGTCAGCACAGAGCCCGACGTGGGGCTCGAACTCACAAACTGTGAGATCATGACCTGAGCTGAAGTCGGACGCTTAACCGACCAAGCCACCCAGGCACCCCTAAAATTATTTGTTAAACATCCTCTCCCAAACCAGTTACTGGTTGCACAAAGGGGGATACAGAGCTTGAGGTGGGGAAGAAAAGAGAACAATGGCATTCTGCTTCTCCTTCGGCAACTATCAGACCCTCTCCTGCATTTAAGTGTTTGAGGATTTCTGGGCACTGTGAACTAGTCATTTTTGCTAGTTTAAATTTGTTTCCTTCCCTTTTTCCCACTTCTGCTGCTTTCATGTTCCTTGAATCTTAAGTTGTAGATGGGCAGGGAGGGTTTGCACATCCTTTCATTCATCAGATAGGGATTAAGTGCTTTCTACACGCCAGACACTATGCAGGTGTGGTAGATTCGGTGGGAAGTGGAGATGTGGGGGGTTATTTGAGTTTCTTTCTCTCTTCACATTTTTAAGCCCAGAGGGATGATGACTAAAAAGTTTAATGAGATATTGGAAATTATTCAGATCTATTTGTTTCTCTGATGATCTTTTTATTTGGTGAGAGCGTGAAGATGAAGGAATAGTATTAATGTAATGTCTATAGTACTGCATATTAAAGCTCTCGTAAGCAATATTAAGGAGGCGTCCCACCCTACCTTGAGCCCAAGTTGCTTCCTCCACTGAGATTCTTGCAAACACAGGAAAATGTAATGAGCTGACACGGTGGGCGGTCTGAAGATATCTAGTTGCATGAATTGATTAACAAGGGGAAGGTTGACTGTCAAGAAAGAGGAGAATGGGATGGGATACAGAAGAAGGCAGTAAGCTGTCTGTTTCAAGCATCTGTCTCCTAGCACAATGTCATAGAATTGTTTCTGAGACTTAAGGAAAGAGAGACTTCTAGCAAATCCTGACACTGGGACAACAAGGAGGGCTTCTTGGGCAGCACACAGGAATCCGGATATGAGATAGTAGTAGAAAGAAGACTATTCCCCTGACCTCTGCTTAGATATAGCACCCTGAGGTTAATAATATCAGGAGAATCAGAAGATAATAGTCCTGGCACAATCATTCGAAATTTTTCCATTTCCCACCATAGTTTCAAAGTTAAGGCAGCCTCAAATAATTTCATAGGCAGTGGGCCTGGATGAGTGAGTGGAAGCAGGAAGACTGGATCAGATTCCAAGCAGTTAATGTGACTGACAGAATGAATAGTTGTGATATATGCAACATATTCTCTAAGCATTAGTAAACATAAATAGGTGAATCTCATAGGAGAATAAAGTCTTTTAAAAATAAATCATTGTTATTAACATGAAATTTAGATTATATATACCTTCAAAGAGGACTTGTATAGAAGGATAAAAA
Source organism: Panthera uncia (assembly GCF_023721935.1). Classification (NCBI taxonomy): domain Eukaryota; kingdom Metazoa; phylum Chordata; class Mammalia; order Carnivora; family Felidae; genus Panthera; species Panthera uncia. Next base: position 57,447,160 of record NC_064811.1, on the reverse strand, counting down.
ATATTCAACTTGTTTGAATTTGGTTATTTATCTTTTTGTTTTTCTTACTCTTTTTGTTAGAGGCATATGAGCATTCAAAGAGACTCAATATTTCCCCCAAACTCTTAACTCCCATCTAAATATCAAAGCTCTGTCTTCACTTCTGGGAGCATTTGAAAACTAAGCAAACCTCTCTCTTTGCCTTCAAAGAAAGACAAACCAGCTTTTTGATAGTTAATCATTTGGGTTTGGTTATAATGTGCCATCAAGATCTATTAGGAAGGCAGCATTCTTTAAAATAGTCAAAACACAGAAATAAAAACTTACATCTACAACTAACAATATGGAGTCATGTTCATATAATATATGGTATAATATTTAGTGTAAAAAAGTTCCAGAACATCATATACAATATGATATACTTAAAAAATTAAAAACAACAAAAATAGACCATTTTTAAGGAAACTTATAAAATAAAACTTTATTTTTAAAAGAACAAGGGAATGAAATGCAAGGGATCCAGGATAATAGTTACTTTGAATGGAAGTTGAAGGGGAACAGGTGGGGGAGAATCATAGAGATATATAAGTTACTGTTAAAATTCTAGTTCTCAGGCACTTGGGTGATGCAGTCAGTTAAGTCTCCAACTCTTGACTCTGGCTCAGGTCATGATCTCATGGTTTGTGCGTTCAAGCCCCCCATCAGGCTCTGTGCTGACACCACAGAACCTACTTGGGAGTTTGTCTCCCTCTCTCTCTCTCTCTCTCTCTGCCCCTCCCCCACTTGCTCCCTGTCTCTCTCTCAAAATAAATAAAAATACACTTTAAAAAATTTTTTAAAATAAAATTCTAGTTCTCATGATGGGTGTAGGGATTTATTAAATTTGTTAAATTAATTAACTTCTTAATTTATTACTTATTAAAAATATGTGCATACATATGTATGAAGAGGAGACCATACATAGATCAATGGTGAGAGTGTGTCAGGAACCAAAGATTGCAATTAATTCAAATCTGTATGTCTGAGTTTATACATACATAAAGAGCAGCATTACTTAAAAAAAAGGTTTAAATGGTCGAGAAAATGATTTCATTTTGAAGACATATCTCCACTTTATATATATCTTCCTACCTCTTTTTAAAATACTTTCTCTTATTTTTGCTTAATATCTTTGAAGAAATGGCTTTTGTATATGTAAAATAGTTTATATGGAATAGCTTTAAAACTCATTGGTCTTTGATTTGCAACAATAAGTACCCAAACTATTAATACCTAATATTACAAACCTTTCTCTTTTTAATTTGGTTCAGTAAACTATCAGCAAAATGTGAATTTCATAACCATGGTTTGTTTATTTCCACATTAACCATTCTATGACAATATTACACACAGAGTAAGTTTTTAACATCTTATCATTTGGCAGCCACAGCTAATGAGGTTACATAGATGTAGCAAGTTTATTTTTCTTAGGTTTTAAAATAATCAGGGGAAAGACTTGGTTCCTCTCCACTTAAAATTTCTATTTAAAACAAGAAAGAAAAGAGAATGTAAGCAAAATGCTCGTAAATGGTTACAATGTCAGCAGGACAAATAGAAATCTAAGAGGCGAATCAACACTGACTGTCCATCGATTAAAGTATGTGAGTTTTGTTCCCAGCAGGGGAAAAGGTATCACAATATACCTCACCTACACAATCCCAAATAAAGGAGAGGGAGGTGAGTGCTTTGAGACACCAGAAAAAGAAAACAAAACCAAGCACTCACCCTGAATGAAGGCAATGGCAGATGTTTCCCTTCAAAGATGATTACAAGTGGGAAGCAATTAGAGACAGTGAGGTCCTACAGAGAATTTCCTCATTCAGAGGATGATTTAAAATAAGTTAGTTAGAGAGGAACAACTGTCCCTGTGTGGTACTGAAATGAAGCTGGATTAATTCCTCAAGGAATTGGCCATAAGGAAGACTCTAGTCAAAAGGCACCCTGAGAACTTGAACACTGTGAATTAGACAACAGAGGAAGCCTTCTCAGAGGATGGGTACTCAGTGGTTCATAAAGTTCACAAGAGATAGGGCAATTGTGAGAGCAGTGGAATGAGACATCTAAGAGTTCTGCTTATGAAGACTGATTTCATTTTTCAGACATTCCCTTTTTGTTAGGAAACAATGTGAATGTGTCATATTCTAGTTGGCTCCAAAGTGTCTCTCTTCTGGAATTCCATGCCACCCTTTTTCATTGCTCTCAGATATGTTCACATACATGGCCATATATACATATATATTATATATACATGGATACATAACAAATAAATTACATATTTATATTTATGTATTCACATGGGGAGTAAGTCTACTCTCAAAAAGACTATGATGGCTTAGAGTTTAGTGCCCCTTAGGTTTTCTTTTTTTAAAACTATCATTTCCCTTCCCAAGCCTTGCAAGTTTTCTAAGGAAGGTGAGATTAAATAAGAGATTATTTGGACTCATCTCACTGGCTTCAAATAAGATAAAAATGATTGCACTTGACAGTAGATGCACAAAATGTTTTGATTCTTTTTATTGTATCAAGGAATTGGTGACCCTGGAGAGCAGGGCACTAAACATGGTAATGAGACACTAGAATATGGTCTTTTTTACTTTTTTTTTTTTATTTTTGAGAGAGAGCGAGAGACAGAGCACAAGTGGGCAAGGGGCAGAGAGAGAGAGGGAGACACAGAATCTGAAGCAGGCTCCAGGCTCCAAGCTGTCAACACAGAGCCCAACGCAGGGCTCGAACCAATGAGCCATGAGATCATGACCTGAGCCAAAGTCAGATGCTTAACCGACTGAGCCACCCAGGCGCCCCTAGAGTATGGTCTTTTAAAAACAATGACAAACAGGCCCAGCACTGGATGGCAGTGACTCTGAAGTTACTGATGCCCACAAGGATCCTTTCAGAGTCAGTGTGGAACACTGCATGTTGACAAGGTACTTATGTGCCCTGGAACTGATTACTCTCACAAACACTAAATCAGGGTAAGTAGGATTGAGAATTTCTGAAGGAATCAGGCTTTATTAAGAATATGGAATACACCTGAACACGGAGCATTGTTGGATCCAATGAGGGGCCCCAAATAAACAACTAATTAATCATGAAAATGTGCAGGTCACAAGTCTCTTAGGTAACAAACCTAGGCAGTGAGACTTGATTTACAAAAAATTCTGAATGTGAACTTCTAGAAGATTAGCTTTGACAGGACCCAGGTCCGGGGGAGGGAGGGAATGGGATTGGTCATGGTAGTACCATCTTTCCTCAGTGGTCATAGAAATAGAAAAGATTGCTAACCTATGGGTTCAAGAGAAGGCCTAGTGATTTCTGTGTTGATACTAAGAAGATTAACACCAAGGATGAGAAACATCTCCACTTAATGATCTCTCTACTCAAAATATTCTTCCGTAGGCTCACCTCTACTATTTGATGGCCCTAGCAAAACTATAGATGGAGGGCTGGCCTATGGCCTGACTTTTCTCTACCTACCTTGGTCTGTCTCACACTGTGAAGGACCTTGTATATATACATTAGAACATGTAGCTGCAAGTTCATGTTCTATCCCAACTCCTCCCCACTAGGCAACAAGTAGCTTCTTGGTTACCCATCTGTTCCAGAGGTGCAGAAGTGGTTCACCTCAGAGGCAAGAATTTGGGGATAAGGCCTTCACAGGCCCTGAAACAGCTCAGGGCCGTTTGAGTATAAAATGTGGTTTATAAGAAGGATACATGGATTCTGGTGGCCACCCCCCTTGGTCCTGTAGACTCTTTGCTCAGTGAGAGGAGGGAGTATGACTGCATGCCTGAGTGGGGCCCTCTCAAGTGCAGACCCAGAGCAGGGACCTTCATTACCTGTTGCCTACCATATCCTTATGATCCTTTCCCTTACTTCTCTTACTTTTTTCCAGAGTGCAGGAAATTGGAATAATTTGCAATTGCTTTGGAGTTTTTCCATTTCGGTTCTGGAGGTATTTACTCAACAGATTTGTCATCTGCAATGTTTGACAGTGTAAACACAGAGTATGTTCATATTTCAATAGTAAATGCATTTTCAGAAATTAAAAAAAATTTTTTTCAAAACTTATTGTGAATGATAATGATCAAAGAAGTACATGTCAAGGGAAGTGGAGCACAAAAAAAATGGCTTGGTGAAGGTACACCATCAGGGTCTTTGTGGTATGGGCTAGCTCCAACAGGGTAAGCACTTTAGACTATGAGAGCATTTTTAATTTCATGGAAATCTTTCATGCTTTCTACCCTGAGTGGTAAGTGTAGATATGGAAAGTGAAGAAGGAGGGTAAAATATTCTCTCTCTGCCAATGATCCAAAGTCAAACTGAACCAACTCACAGAAGGTGATTGTTAAAGTCTCAAGAATTTTGCAAGCCAAAGTTGTGTTAAATGCAGTTGTTGTTAAAAATCAACTTATGGAGTGCCTGGCTGGCTTAGTCAGCATGCAACTCTTGATCTCGGGACTGTAAGTTTGAGCCCCACGTTGGGTGTAGAGATTACTTAAAAAAAATTTTTTTTAACGTTTTTTATTATTGAGAGACAGAGAGACACAGAGCATGAGCAGGGGAGGGCTAAAGAGAGGGGGAGACACAGAATCCGAAGCAGGCTCCAGGCTCTGAGTTGTCAGCACAGAGCCCAATATGGGGCTCGAATTCACAAACTGTGAGATCATGACCTGAGCCAAAGTCAGTCGCTTAACCAACTGAGCCACCCAGGCACCCTAGGTGTAGAGATTACTTAGAACTAAAATCTTTTAAAAAAATTAACTTAAACAAACTTAACAATTAAGTAATTTGTATTCCGAACAAAGATAGTAAGTACTAAGACCTCACTAACTACTAATTATTAGGCCACATTTTATTCTCCTCTATGCTCTAAAAGTTATTTATATAAGTTATATGTACATGGTAGAAATACTATAAAATGATGTATTCTGTGTATCCTGTGCTTCTCATCCCCATGTCATGTTCAGTGATATGTCCTAACCAATGAACCCTAAAAGTTCATTGATATGGTGGGTTTATTTCCTATGCTCTGGTGTATATCTTGTAGATCTTGGTCTATTATTATCTACTAACATAATGTCACTGAGATAATGCATTAATGCAATGTTCTACAGAACATCCTGACAGTCAGATCCCTTTGGACTATATTAAGATAGAAGGTAAGAGAGCCCTAGTGTAAGACCATGGATGTACACTCTTGTTCATCTCACATGAATACAAAGTACTTCTGATCCTCTTTTCTTGTAGGGATAGAAAAGAAAATTTGCTGGATCAACGGCTGCATGCCACATGCCAAAGGTGTGTTAATTTGTCAAGATATCACATTTAAACTGTCACTATTTGCAGATGACATGATACTATTACATAGAGAACTCTAAAGGCTCCACTAAAAAGACTCTTAGAAGTAATAAATGAATTCACTAAAGTGGCAGGAAACAATACCTAGAAATCAGTTGTTTCTATACACTAATAACAAAGTAGCAGAAAGATTAAGAAAATTCCATTTACAATTATACCAAAAAGAATAAAATATCTAGGAATAAACTTAGCCAAGGAGGTGAAAGACCCATACTCCAAAAACTATAAAACACTGATGAAAGAATTTAAAGATAACACAAAGAAATGAAAAACCCATACTCATGGGTTGGAAGAACTAATATTGTTAAAATGGCTATATTACACAAAGCAATCTACAGATTCACTGCGATCCCTATCAAAATACCAACAGCATTTTTCACAGAACTAGAACAAATGAAATTTGTATGGAACTACAAAAGTCCCCAAATAACCAAAGAAATCTTGAGAAATAAGAAAAAGTTTGGAGGTATCACAATCTCAGACTTCAAGACATATTACAAGGCTATACTAATCACAACAGTATGGCACTGGTACAAAAATAGACATATAGATAAATGGCATAGAACAGAAAGCCTGTTATATGGTCAATTAATCTATGACAAAGGAGGCAAGAATATACAATGGATAAAAGATAGGCTCTTCAATAGATGGTATGGGAAAAACTGGACAGGTACATGCAAAAATAATGAAACTGGATCATTTTCTTGCACAATACACAAAAATAAACTCAAAATGGATTAAAGACTTCAATGTGAAACCTGAAACCATAAAATTCCTAGATGAGAACACAGGCAGTAATTTCTTTTGACATCAGCTGTAGCAACATTTTTCTAGATATGTCTCTGGTGAGAGAAACAAAAGCAAAAACAAACTACTGGGACTAAATCAAAATGCAAAGCTTTTGCATAGAGAAGGAAACCATCAACAAAATGAAAAGGCAACCTACTGAATGGGAGAAGATATTTATAAATGATATATTCAATAAAGGGTTAATATTCAAAGTATATAAGGAACTTATGCAACTCAACACCAAAACAACTATAAATAATCCAATTAAAAATGTGCAGAATATTTGAATAGACATATTTCCATACAGATGGCCAATAGATACATGCAAAGATACTTAACATCACTAAGCATCAGGGAACTACAAATCAAAACCACAATGAGATATCATTTTATGCCTGTCAAAATGGCTAGACTCAAAAAGACAAGAAATAACAAGTATTGGCAAGGATGTGGAGAAAAAGAAACCCTCGTGTACAGTTGGTGGGAATGTGTGTATTGGTGCACTATGGAAAACAGTATGGAGGTTGCTCAAAAAAAAAAATTAAAAATAGAAAACATTCAGCACAACAAAATTGAGGTTTCTTTGCTCCATTTTCATCTGTCATGATCCATGTGGTTTTTGTGAGGATCAGACTTATGGTTTAAATGGATATGATGGGGAGTATCACTTCTTTAGGTATTCAAGACTGGAACTGATATCTACTATTCCCCTCAGAATATGGTAATTTAAAAAATGTATTAGCTTTGTTGTAGTGAGCCAATTTCGGACATTTTCACTTATCCTTAACCACTAGGGTAATTCTTACTCCATAGGTCAAGGGATTAATGTGCGGGTTCTGTGAACTTCCAAATATGTCCATTTCTTTTTTTCTTCTTCTTTTTCTTTTTTTTTAATTTTTTTTGTCCATTTCAATATGCATACAGCTTTCTTTTTAAAAAAATTTTTAAATGTTTATTTATTTTTTAAATATGAAATTTATTGTCAAATTGGTGTCCATACAACACCCACTGCTCATCCCAACAGGTGCCCTTCTCAATGCCCATTACCCACTTTCCCCTCCCTCCCACCCCCCATCAACAGCTTTCAAGGAAATGTCCACCAGGTGGTTCTGTGGATCCAGTGGATGCACTGTGAACTTAAGCTACTCCATTATGTAGTTTACAGGTAATGATGTTGGTATGGTATCACATTGGATATCTGGGTATCAGCATCAGTTGATACCCCATATTCAATAATTTTTTTCCATACTCAATAATTTTTGAAACTACCTACTGTTACTCCTTCCCCAATTCATGGTGACCCAAGTAAATGACATAGGCCCTGGTATTTCAGGGTCTTTCATCCTAGGGATCTGGCCTCTCCCTGAATTAATGGGTTCTACATCTGGAAACCTAGTCAGATCTGGAAACTGGGCCAGGGATTGACTTTTTCATCGGACAGCTTCCTTAAACCTCCTAAGCATTCTTCTTCAATTTTTTGCTGTTATATAAATTAAGCAATATCTGTGTTGGCTGCCTTTGTACCATGCCTCTAGGAAGATCATATATTTTTGACCCTCCCCATACTTCTCCATAGTTTGGGCCACTCCTGGCTACCAACCTTGCCTCTCATTGCAATAATTGCACCCACTTTGCTTCTGATGGTTAAATACCATCATTTGGCCTCTATTGCTTTGGGAGTTTAGTTCTGTAACAGCGTCTCATTCCCCTGCCCTTATTCTACAGAGGACACCACTACTGAGCTTCTCAATAATGCTGATGTCCCTCTTACCACCGATTTCCTTATGCCTTTGCTAAATGGGGTTTCCTCTGGTCCTCTACAGAACAAATTTGGCTAATGGGGTTTCTAGCCTTTTGTAGTTTATCTACTCTAACATATCTACTTTTCTGAGCATTTTTAAATGTTTATTCTTGAGAGAGAAAGAGAGACAGACAGAACATGAGCAGGGGAGGGGCAGAGAGAGAAAGAGGGAGACACAGAATTCGAAGCAGGCTCCAGGCTTCAAGATGTCAGCACAGAGCCCAATGTGAAGTTTGAACCCACGAACCACAAGATCACGACCCAAGATGAAGTCAGACACTTAACTGACTGAACCACCCAGGTGCCCCTATATTTGGAGTTTTAGTGTTTAAAGACATAGTACAGCCAAGCGAACTTTCTGTGTTGGTAATTTTTACAATGTACGCTCTCTTCGTATGATTATAACATGATATGTTAGTTATTTCCACAATTGTGAATTCTAAAGCCCTTTCTCTCCAAGATGGAACTAATTTGTGCCCATTTTACCAGTGACAGTTGACTTGTGATTCACTAGTCGCAAGAACAATGGCAGCAGGCCTCAGTTTTGTTGTGGGACAAAATAGTTAGCTTTGCCTGTACAAGGAAAGGAAGTCTACAGGAGGCCACTGAATTTCAAATTACCACTGAATTTCAAAATGTTCGTTTGCATGATTTCAGGTGTATACGTGGGTGTTCTTTTTCTGATATAATTTTGTCTTGTCATTTCATTACAAAGAAGATAGCATCTCAGATTTGGGGGGGTGGGGGAGTCATTTGAACACCCAGTGGCTTATGGAAGCCTAGCATATCTTATTCACAATTCAGAAGGTCAATAGCAAGACTGTGGGTGCCATTTGTTCTGAAAATCAAGGGGATTAGTTGTTAAATTCACCATTATATGCACCTAACCAGTTATGGTATTACCAGGAAACCTGACTTCCGGAAGGAGGCTACTTCACCGATTTTACAGCCAAGTACTGTATGGGGTGGGAAGATTACCAAATTCTGGGGTGTCAGCTCTAAAGTTTAACTCCTAAGTCACCAGGCTGGGAATAGCTTATCAAGTTTTTCTCTCCATCCCTATGTTGATTTAACAGTAGAAATTGTTCTCAAATGGCCCAAATCCAGTCACTGCAGAGAGTTGGGGAGCTACTAAAACTCGCATTTACTACTATTTCACATTATCATTTTCTTTCCTCAAAAATTAGCAGGATTTTGGCTTAATGTTTGGAACCAAACTATACCTGGCATATTGATGATGCTTACCACTTCCCCCTTTTGTATACTTATAAAAGGACAACATATCCTAAGTACCTTCTTTAAAAGATCCTCTGGTATCTTGCAGGTGCAGCCTTTACAGAGGAAAATTTTTAAAAATTAGTAAAAAGCATCTGACAGATGTCACAGCGCTGATTTCACCCTCTGCCAATACTAGGAGAGGATGTTGTAGTGGAGTGAATATCGGATGGAAATGAGGAAGTTAGGAGTTGCAATAATTATCAAAGACTTAAGGTTAGAGGGACAAGTAACCTTGCCCAGTGGCAATCCAATTCCAAATATGCGGGGCCACTTACAAATAAAAGGATATTATGTGTCACGTTTGCAAGATAAAGAATAGTTCTTCACCTGGAGGAGGCATGGAGTTGTATGGCGTGTGGAGCGGACTCCATTGGCTTCTCTAAGCAGTTCTCTAGACCAGAAGGGAGGGGGAAGGTTGGTTTCGGACGTTTAACCCTGGCTCAGTCGTTTAAGGGTCCCACTCTTGATTTCCGCTCCGGTCATGATCTCACGGTTGGTGAGGTTGAGCCCAACACCAGGCTCTGCACTGCCAGCGTGGAGCCTGCTTGGGATTCTCTTCTTCTCTCTGCCCCTCCCCTGCTCACACTCACTCGCCCTCTATAAATAAATAAATAAACTTATTTAAAACAAAAACAAAGGTGTGTTCTAGCTTTTTAGTTTGGCAGTACCCTAAGCACATGTCTGTAATATATATCCTTTGCCATATTACCTTAAAATGGCCTGCATGTCCGCTTAAAGTACTCTAGAAACTCCATTGCTACTTGAGATGGTCTGTGCCTCCGTTTTCTTACTATAAAATGGGGAGTAACCACGTACCTCCCTTGTAGGTGGAAGTGAGGATCAAGGGAGCTGTATGTATGCACGCAGGTGAACAGTGACCGCCTCAGACACCTGCTCCACCCTTCCCTCTTCCCCTCAAATGCCCTTTTCTTCCAGATGCCCAGGGTCAAGGTCAGGACCTGCTGGGAAGTTGCCCTGAGATACTCTCTTCCTGTGTTCTCCGTGAATTGTATGGCTATTATGGAGTTTTGTTTTTAATTGGAGAGACCATCTTGTATTGTGCTGTTTCTTTCAGTCTTTGGCATTTGTTGAGTAAGTGTGCTAAGGGTGGGGATTCGCGGAGGAGGAGCTGATCCGAGTGATGGGACAGGAACAGGCTGACAGCTTGATGCCCACACTGAAAAGTTTTCTGTTTTCTGTCTTCCTCCTCCGCATGCCTGCTGTGCAGCTCTGGGAAGAATAAAAGGATAAAGAGAGAGGGACAGTGGCCTCTGGGTTGGGATTGAATGCACAGGAACGTGGGAGGTAATGTGAGAATGAGAAAGGAGAGATTTGGCTGTTAAAAGTCTGCAAAACGAAATTTTAGAAGCATCGCAGCCATTGATTTCCAATATAGCCTGAGGGACCAATTAATCTTGACGAGATTTCCCAGTCAGTTTGGGGTTAATGGATCTTTGTGGAAACCAGACAAACTGGAATCAGTTAAAATTAAATACCAGGCCTCAGGCACATCTGTCTTGCAGTCCTCTACTCTTCAGTGGTATTTTCTTATCTATCTGTATTATGTCATTGATTATTTTGGACTTATTATATGTCACGGCTGATATTACAGGATCATGACTTCTTCATCTTTTTATTCCCAGCGTATAACATGGTATCTTGCAAATAATAGGGACACAATATGTTTGAAGAGAGAAAAATAAGAGGAAGCTTACAGAAAAGGAAGAGAAAGGAATGAAAAAGGACAGGAAGGCAGGAAGTTGAAAAGGAAGGTAGGGAAGGAGAGAAAGAGGGAGGAAGGGAAATGCAGGTCAGTGCTCATTTTTATAGCTGTTGTAAATGACTGCAGACAAATTATTTTCTTAAAGAGCTCTAGGAAAGAGTATCACATAATCTTTCCCAATAATATATTCCATAGAGCAATGAGCTATTTGAGCAGAGATGTTATGAAGACCATAGATCTTTATATAATTTAATCTTTACTCTGCAAGAGCAAGTTTTAGGGGACATAAGAAATGTATTAAAGAGAAGTTAATCTGATTAAATTTAGACAGTACATATATCAAAAAAAAAAAAAAAGCCATGTTCAAGGGGGGGGGGGGGGGGGGGAGAAGGTAATGTGATCCAGCAAACATTTTGCATAATGCAGTTGAAATGCTATTGTATTATTCATCAAGAGTCCTTCCAAAGTACAAATATGAACTTTTTACCTATTTGTAATTCCTTGGTACACTGTATAAACTAAACCATTTCACTTTTGTTAAACCAGAGCACCTTTCAAAATTTTCTCAGCCTCTTGAGGTTGATGAATTATTTATTGTTAACCAATGTCGTTGCCAAAAGGAGACATTCTAATGAGATTTTGGAAGCTAAATATGAAAAGCTTCATGATTTTGAAAGAAAATAGTGCCCTTGTGGAGAAGTGGTTTACTCATATACAATGATTAGCTCATTTCCACCAGCACTCGTTGAAAAATATCTTAAAAAAAAAAGTTTGATATTGTAAATATCGGCTAGAGGTAAAATGGTGATTAGAAAGAAAATACAGTTCCCTCATAAATATGTTAATTCAAAATAAGATGTCAAGATTTTAATTATAAAAGAAAGTATGCTGCTCAATTCAAGTTCCCTTGGATACTAGAACAGAACTAATATATTCTAGACTTTTCTGGTGTTTACTTCTAAATTGAATGAACAAACAGGAACGGGCTCAAAAATATCTTAGCAAACTCTTAAGTACAGTGTTTGTATCTTTAAAGGTTGTGAACACAAATACCCACTTACAACTCTTCTTCCTTTCCTATTTCAAAGGAGAAACTGGAGGCTTTTCCATGACATGTGACTCTTAGTTATATATATTTTACATATGGGTACTTCAAGCAACCAGCAGTCCCAGGCACACAAGAAGCATTCAGAATTGTTTGTTGAGCTGAAATTAGTAGTTACACTCAAGAAGTACTATTTAAATGAATAAATGGATGATGACCCATGAGTAACACCCCTTTCATTGCCTATCACAGTTATTCAACGTGCATTAGCAAGGAATATAAAAAATTCAGCCTCATTCTTGGAGTCTGTTCATATAAATACAAAGTTTCTCTGATTAAATTCAGTAAGTACCCCAATTTCAGGGATCATAAATATATACTGTATAAAGCAAACAGCATTTAGTGAATGGAAACAGAACACACACTTGGCCTTCACATCAACCATGTGCCTACTTTTCTTAAGTAGAGACTCTTAGACATGACTTTTTACATTCATGGGAAGAAAAGAAATGATAAATTATCATTTTCATAATGGAGAAAAGTCTTTCATTTTCCAGGAACTTAAAGCTTGTTTAATTGATTTCCCTCACACTTTTCAATATGAAATTGGCAGGCGTTAAATATGGGATGTTTCTGTTTAAAGGGATTGTTTTTTAGGAGTAATAACCAACTGTGTATAAACTATAAGAATGGAAATCATATCTTCCCCACACTGGTGTATTTGTGTGATGCTATCCTAGAATCCTTCCTTGGAAAGACTTCATACAGGTGGGAATGTATCAGTTTTGAGATACTTGGAAATACTAGTAATTGCCTTAGATGGGGTTCAAATTAAGCCTACCTTAGCAAAAGGTGTTACATTACATATTCAGATTATCAGTAGCAATATTAGTGACTACTGAACACATCCCACAGAATACTAAGCAGGCTAAGACAGGTTCCTTGAACCAAATTGACCGGAAAATGCTTTTTGAAAATGGGCTTAGTTTATACTTTGAGAAGCATGTGTAGAAACATTCTCCTTTCTATTGGCCCGTAAATGTTTCCAGCAAATGACAAAAGAGAGTTTTAAAGAAAAACAATTTAATAATGGGGATGGTGTGTCTATTCATCCATGCTGAAAGAAAAGAGTGAAAGAAAAGGAGAATATTAGAGTTGGAAAGGGCAGTGGAGATAATTTACATGTAGTTCAGCCCCTCCATTTTATAAGTTACCAAAATGAATTCTAGGAAGACGAATGGCTTGCCAAACTTAGTCTGTGGTGAACAGAGCTGGGACTTCAGTTCTGAACTTCATGTTACTTCTCTGTAACAGGACACCTTAGATTAACAAAACCCCAAGCATCTGGAATTTTCAAAGTATTATGTGAAACTGAGGGTGAGATATTTAGTTCTGCTCAGCAAGTGGACCATTCGTCAATGTTCTCATGCTAGTGGTGTTGGTGTTGAGAGAGAAAAGAAGAATGGTGCTTATTAAACATGAGTAAACAGATGGTAGAATCAAAGTGACTCTAACACAGACTTCAGGACTGATAGTAGGGTAGATAAGTGGAAAGTATGGCATCCAGTGAAGAAGAGTTAAACATAAAATGACGCCATATGTTGTTTAAGGCCCAGATAGTAATAAAGAGTTGCATGGAAATAAGTGACACCTAATCAGGATATTAGTTCATTTAAGGGTGAGAGAGAGTGGCTCAATCTGGGAGTGGTAAGTGGAATATTTGATGACAATAATATGTCATTTTAAGCTGGAGATGTCATTCTTTAAACCTGCATGCATCTTAAATATTGTATAATGACTTTATGAAGATTGTGCAAGAGCAGTCTTTAATTTCAGATGTGATTACAAAGGTTAGGCATACCTGTGCTCATAAACATTCCTTTTCCCAGCCCACCGTGCAAATCCTGGTTTAACAAAGATATAACATTAATATGTTATTTAAGTTGTCAAAATTTAACATTTCACGTTATCAGCCTAATGTTCAGACTCTATTGAGAGGCCTCTCCTCTGTCTCCCACTGCAGTTGTCACTACCTATTTCCACCAGATTTGTCCCCACCTACCAGTTTGTGCTTGGGCCCTGGCACTCTTGGGCTCACACCCTCACCATCTCCTACAAACTCAGATCAGTACATTATCAATACTTTACTTGCTGGCCTGTCTTTCTTTCTTAATGGTGGGGAGAATCCATTTCTGTGGGTTCAAACTTCTAGTATAAACACTAGAAATGCTACAAACTTCAGATTCCCTTAGCAAGCAATTCCTACAATAGTCTTCTTGATAGTTTCAGTACATGCACAGTTCAGTAAATTGAGTATTTACAGTTCTGGATGCAAACAATATGAAGATTCACAAATGACTATTCAAGCACAGTAAGTCATGAATTAATCTAATAGGCATGCGTTTGCATTTTCATTGAAATCTCCTCAACTCTCTGATTCATAATGCCCTATTGAATGAATGTTCGGAAAGTGTCAACTATGTACCAGGGACATCATTAAGCCCTTTACCTAGTTTTTTCATGCCAAGAATAGAGGCTGCTCCCTGTGTTTGCCATCCAGCTCCTGTTTTATTTGAGCCATGTGAGGAAAAAACCAAAATAGAACAAAATTCTTCTTAGGTGCAACCAAATGTCTATCCAGGTTTAAAGATGTTATAATGCAGATTCCTGTCTCAAAAATCTCATGGGAGTGATCATAACGCGTGAGACCATGTGAACATGGTGATGCATGGCTCTCCATACACAGCCTCATGGTGGTCTAAGTTCTCAGGAAATATTAAGGGTACATAGGCAGGAGTGAAACTGGAGGCCAAGTTTGTCCTGAAGAAAAAAACCTAGTTACCAGCATAGCAGTATCATGAAAGAGACACTAGACCTGATGTCTTAGTTTCTATATTTCTTCTATCAAATCTAGAATGGTAGCATGTGTCATGAGGCAAGGAAATACCTAAGATGAGAGAACTAGTTTAAAATTTTTTTTTAATTTTTAAAATGTTTATTTATTTTTGAAGGAGAGAGAGACAGAGTGTGAGTGGGGGAGGGTCAGAGAGAGAGGGAGACACAGAATCTGAAACAGGCTCCAGGCTCTGAGCTGTCAGCACAGAGCCCAACGTGGGGCTTGAACTCACAAACCGCGAGATCATGACCTGAGCCAAAGTCAGGTGCTCAACTGACTGAGCCACCCAGGTACCCCGAATGAGTTTAAAATCTTAACTGTGGCACCACAAAGTGGCAGGGTCAGAGGTTAGAAACTCCCAGGAGTACATGTTCTGCATTGAGATTATCCACTTAAAAGGGAGGCAAAGGGGATCAGCTTTCCTGATTGGCTCCTACCGCTGGCCCTGATGTTAACGGTAAAACCGTAGATGCCCTCATTTCCCCTCTGCTGGTCTCTGAATGCCATTTGTATGGAGACCATTTTCAGCGGAAGCATTCCTCTTTTACGATCCCATATTATTTTGGCTCAGCAGCCTGTGGCATCATAAAAGTCATTACTCAAAACAACGGGTAGCTAAACCACAGAGGCATGGGCTTTTTCACATTGCCAGCTGGGAGAGGAAGTCGAGAATGTGGCCTGACGTGGACTTCTAATGGGATTACGCTGGACGGAAGAGAACATCTCAGTCACCGTCTAACTAGCTTTTTGGCTTGAAAGTTGGGAACATCATTCAGGGGGCAGTAGCCTCTGAGAATGAAAGCAGTATTGCCCTCTGGTTTCTTTAACGTCACCTTTGGCTAATTTTCAGGCAGCAATTATTAATAAAGGAAAGAGAATGAACAACCGAGGCAAGATCCCTGAGAAGCTTCTCAAGGTATATGTTAGTTGTCAAGTTGTACGTGTAAGGCCTATGAAGGAGTTTCATGATGATGTTAGGAGAGATGGCTTAGAGCATGGAAGATGTGGATTTTTATTCTCAAAAACTGACAATTTTTTTCTTTCAAAATTTGCCTTTTTGTAAAGGATTGATTCCTCCCTCCCCAAGTTTCTATCTTTCCCCTATTGATTTAAAGAGTTATGTGTATATAAGTATGAGCACGTGTTTCTTACTCTGTAGTTGTGTCTCAACACCAAAACACATGCACTAATTTAATTTAGTCACAAGAATAATATATTTCAGGTCTCACCAAAATCTCATGAAGATGTTGATATTATCACCACTATTTAATAAATGAAATTGACTCAGGGAAGTTAAAGAGGTTGTGTAAAAATCCAGAGCAATTTTGTTAAGTGCTGGGTTGTAACTAAAGGAATCTAATTTTTATTTAGTTGAAATTTGTAGCCTTTAAAGTACCTAGATATTTATATTGAGGCAAATACGTATTCCTCTGTATGTTTAGGGTGTTTTTTCTTTTTCTTCCTCTAATGGAAATAGAGCTAAGTAGTAGATGACATGTCTAAAGAATGAATAATTTGAGAGCTCTGTTTTCTTCTTAGTTTCCATCTGTACATGAACAATTTTGTGTCTAAATTTTTTTTCAATTACCATTATAACATAAGCATTTTCCATGTTATTATAAAATCTTTGTAAACATCATTTTGTATGATATTCCCTCAAAGAGTTATAATACCGGTTATCTACCCTTTCTCCTATTCTGTAAATGTAAACAGTTTTGAATTTTTCTCTAGCACAAATAATGGTGCACTAAATATCTTAGCGGCTAATATTTCTTGTGTATTTATAATTACTTCATTAGAACAAATCATAGAAGTAGAATAAATGGGTCAAAGGGTATGAGTATTTAAAAATTATTGGGCTGCCTGGGTGGCTCAGTCAGTTGAGTGTCCGATTCTTGATTTCAGCTCAGGTCATGATCCCAGGGTCGTGGGGTCGAGCCCCATGTCAAACCCCATGTTGGGCTCCATGCTGAGCACAGAGCCTACTTAAGATTCTCTCTCTCTCCCTCTACCTCTCTCCCCTGCTCATGCTCTCTCTCTCTCTAAAATAAATAAATGATAAAATAATAAAAAACATAAAAGTAAAAACTATGCAAATACTAAACAATTTTTCTATGTGCTATAAAACTAACATGTAGGTGTGAGTTAGCTGTGTTACATTATCTGCATAAGTATATATATATATGGCCATATATATATATATATATTTATATATATATATATATATACACACGTATATACACATGTATATATTTATATATATGGCTATATATATATATATATATACACACACACACACACTATATCTATGTATATATGGATGTATATATACAAAAGATAAGATATATGGGTGTATATAACACAATATATATGTCTGTATTGTATTATCTATACATTTGTACAATTTTACAAATTTGTACAAAATTGCAAGTAATGTTGTCAGTATATTCAAGTTTAAGTAATAGAGTCAAATGTTGATTGATAAATGAAATCCATGGAATGTTTCGCTGATATTTCAAAATTTAGAAAAAGGTACTTAAAAAAAACTAAAATTGTGCTTAATAGAGACATTGCTTCAGATAGGTATCTATAGCATTGAGCATCTATAGCATATATTTTTGATATAATAAATATCTATACCATATTAGTAAATAAATATGTTAATCAACCACATAAAATTAAATAAGATTTTAGAAATATTGGAATGCAGACCACATAGTGTTGGGCTACAGAACAGACAATAATTTGAGATGAAGCAAAAATGTTAAAATGTTGATGGGAGCTGAACCAATGTGAATCATTCCCTAGCATTTGTGGGCACCCCTCATTCATTATTTTCTAAACATGCACAAAGCAGGGAAATTCCCAGGTATATGATCCTGAAACTGAGCAAACCTAATCACCATATATGAGCTTTAAACTACTAAATTAATGTATTCCAATAATAAAACCAGTTCTTGAAGAACTGTCTTCAGAGATGACATATGTCACAGATATAAATAAATTTAGAAACCAAGAAAATGTCTCAATAAAGTGCCAAATAAGTGACCAAGAATATGTAAATAAGATGGATAATCTAGTTGTACATTTGTTATTTCAACTTGCATGAACTTCAATGAAATTAAATAAAATACTGGTTTCCAGCATTTTCATTCTTCATTTACAACTTCTAGATTTTTCTCAAATTTAGTTCAAAAAGTTATTATAGAAAATCAGACCTGGAAATTATGCTCAGCCCAGGCAACTTAAGAGTGAGTTAAATAACACCCACCAAATTGTCATTCATTGTCAACAAAAAAATGATGAGATGAATTATTACCAGTATTTGTCTTTATATATTATATATGATTACAGTTATTTAATAAAGAAACTGTTCTTCTTGTCCAGGGAGCAGTGCTGTTTTGAATTCTTCCTTGTCCTTTCTGAGACCCCTGAGACTAAACATACCATGTCAGCCTCCCTGCTCTGTACTCCACCATGTTGACAGGTATCCAAGGACTTTGCTTCCTTTTTCAGGGCACTCCCAGGAAGGAAAGGCAGAGTGTGCCTCAGCCCTTAGATTACCAAACCTTTATGTGTTCAGTTATCTCTCCCTACAACACACGCACACACACACACACACACACACACACACACACACATGCATCCTGCTTCAATGGGGCAGGGTGGAATCCCTCTTTTTCCAAACCCAACCAATATCTAACTCTCCCACTTTGTTTGTTTCAGCTCTCCCCCTTTCACCCTTGGTCACTGGAACCCTAAGAGATTTCTCTTTCCCTTTCAATACTTTCCAGCTTTGCCTTTTTGTTAGGGACAATGAAAAACATACTTAGTGTAACTCTTGAGTTATAAACAAGACTTTCTCTAGGAAATTTCGAGACTCAAGTCCACTATGGAGTGTGGAAAACAGGCATAAATTAGATCCTCACCATCCACATTTTTTCACAATAGACTCAACTTAAATACACTTTAAAGACACACTGAAGTGGGAATACATTTTTCTTGATGATGAATGGGTATCATAAACCATGGAATTAGTTTCATCAGGCAAGCTCTTTATTGAGCACTCTATTTCTACCTCACTTCAAAACCTAACATACCATGTTACACTGCAGTGAAATTGATATCAGGCTAACTTTCTCCTCTACTAGTCTGTAAATGTCCCAAAAGCAAGAAGAAACTTTCTCTTATTCATCTTTCTAGGGCGCCTGCCCTTTAAGAACACTCAGTAAATAATTGTTGAGGGAACGAATGAATGGTAGTCTTTTTGATTTCAGTGATGGCACTACCTCAGTTTTACCTTACTGGCAGCTTTTGTGAATCACTGTAACATAGCCAGAAAAACGCCAAGAGGATGGACCAATGATTAGGAGACAAGAGGAGAAGGATTTAGCAATTTTAGTAACAGGATCATATTTTAACTTGTCTTCTCATGAGCAGGTCCAATTCAGGGGTGTTCCAATTGTGGAATGAATTGGTTAGATGTGTGATATTATATAGAAGAATAAATCATCTTTATAGCAATGTCAACAAAGAGCTTTATTTCCCTACCGATTTTTCATCTATAATATATTAATATTAACTTGATGTCATAAAATATATTAAGCTATTTTGTCTTTTACAGTTTAAATAATGGCTTCCATACCATCATCATATCTAATCTTGAGAAATATGTTGAAATTTAGGACTTGATAGAGAGATTAAGGTCTTGATCACAGTGACACAGCCAGGAAGAGATAGACTTGAATCAAAGTCATCTTCCTCCAAATACTGTTTCCATCCTGCTGTAGCCGCAAGACCTTATCATGAAGAATTCAAAGGTGAATCGGGCAAAGACACCCCAAGAAGTATACAATCCACAGGCGAGATCGCTGACCACATTTCAAGGAGGAACTTGGAAGTACTTTCAGAGAAATACAAATAACTTGCAACGAGAGGATAAAAGAGGAATAGCTGATTTCCACCTGGGGGAGGGAGAAAGTCTTCACGGATTGGTGAAAGGACTTTTAGGATATCAAGAATTTGGAAATCTGGGTTGTAGAGGAAGATTATTTTGAGTTGAAGAAAGGACAGCGGCAAGCACAGGGCTTGGGTAGTGGCTCAGGGAACAGCAAGTGGCTTAGTTTGGCAGGACCTTGAATGGGTGTAGCGCATAATATGGTCGGAAAGGTCAGTTGGGGCCAGATTGTGAAGGAACTTGAATTCCAGACTAAGGCGTTCAAATTTGTTATGGAGACAGTGATCACTGAGGATGGAAGTTCTCTGAGTGGACCATGAAATTATTGAATGGGGCAAATTAGATGCCTGGGCCGTATCCACTGCACTCGTATCCCCCATTTTTATCAAATCAAATATGTGTGCACCTGTTTCTCTGGCTGATGTCAGGAAATCCTTTGATATTTCCCCAGGGTAATATTTTCCTTGTATACCTCAAAAAGGGAAACTGAAAATCCTCTGAGCATTTCCAAGAAATGGGCTGTCCCAGGGCAATGAGCCCTGACTTCTGCCCGACAAAACAGGTCTGCTTTGGACAGGGTGTGCAGTGCACACATTCAATTGATAGCAATGGGAAAAGCAGATATTCCATCTGCCAATGATAAAACACATAAAATCACACAGGAATGTACAGTATGCTGGGTTGAACTACATAGGCGTTTGCCTCAACCAGAGAGAAAAGACCTGCCTATTTATGTCCCCTGGTAAGGACATTAGTGAGGAAAAGCTTTGATGTTTCAGCAATCATATAATTGACTCTACTGTTGGATCCAGAAGTCCAGGGTTGGTTTCAGGAATGAACACTGAACATTTTTAATGGCACTATGAGCAAAGGAGGCGTGTGGTGAAGATGTTAAGCAGATAGACTATTATCCGAAATATTCTGATTATGCAGATTTTAAACTTTCCCTCTCAACAGGTACATTGTCAGCTTTGCTGAACTTAGGTTTTAGGTTCTATATCCCTGGGAATCTAAAAAACAACCTACATTCTCCAGTGTGGTGGCCAGCTATTTTGTACAAGTATCGAGAAGACAGGGTAGATGGAAAGGACTCAGATGGCTGCAGGAGGACACATCTGTCCGACGATTTTGTGATCAGAAGTGGAGCCAACTTCTCATCCTTTTACTTCACCCTATATAGCTGATGGATTTGCCCAGTCCTATCAATTCATTTTTGATAAAGCTACAACCATCTGCTTGTTTCTGTCACCAGCTTTCTCCAGAACTTCTCTGCCTCTTCCTGGATTAGTGTAAGAGTTTCCTAACTGATTTTCCTGCTTTCCGCCTCCTCTTTCCCCATCCGATCTGCAGACTACCTCCTTTTTCCCTATACAACCTGCAATCGTTCCAAACTAACGTTCTTAAAATACTACTCTCTCTCCATTATTAATCTGTTCATACCACCACATGGTTCCTCATTGCCTGCTCTACAGCCTGGCAGTCAAGTGCTCTTGGTTAAGTACACCCAGTGGCTGATCCGCCTCCATTCAAGTTTTTATTAGTGCACACTCTTCACTGTGCCACACTAGTCACACTATTTTTGAGATTTGTTTTCCTCTTCATCCTGTCCTTTGCTTAGCATGCTCTTTTCTCTAATCTTCCCCTTTATTAGCCTAAATCTCAACTTTTCCATGGTTATTCCAGTCCACATTGGTTTCTAAGTTTTCAGAGTGACTTTCCAAATTTATGTCTGAACCCCTATCTCTGGCACTAAGTTATGGACTGCCTTGTTTGGTTATTTAACCACTTTACATCCAAATATTGTCCCCTAAAACAATTTTATGTGCTGTTAAAGCAAGGATCATTTGTGGTTCTTCTTTTGGAATCTCTCGTGTTCAGCAGTTTTATAGAATGATCTAAAAATAAATGCTTTTAAAAATAAATTGAGTTGCATCGTGTTATTTTCACACAAATAAATGGCAACAAAGTTTATCTAACTTATTTTATCCCAAACCCAGAGACATGATTAAAAAGTGAGATAAACAGTGAGAGCTAACAATTAAGTTATTGCTTATTTTGTTCCAGGCATGCTTTCATAAATATTTGATTCATGACTTTATTTAATATCTTCAGTGATCTTGTGAGGTAGGCACTAATATTATTCTTACTGTACAGAGAAGGGAAATGAGATTTACAAGGCTAAAAAACTTGTCCCCGGTCACACAGCTGGTAAACGGTGTCTAAGCATATTTGTTCAACTTCAGAAACCATATTCTTAATTACTTTTTGCTATGGTCTGAATGTTTGTGTCCCCTGAAAAGTCATAGGCTGAAATCCAAACAAGGTCATGAGTATTGGGAGGTGAGGCCTTTGGGAAGTAATAACATTTTAACGGGAAATAATTTTCTGTTGTTTATCAGCCACTCAGTGTCTGATGTTTTGTTATAGCATCCTGAACAGACTAATAAACTCATATAGTCCAGATTTCTTAGAGGAATATCAATGCTCTGTCTGTTGTTTATTGATACAAACACACATTTTATGATAAAATATGATTATTTACTGTTGATAAAATTTTGCCTAGCTAACACGTAAGGCAACTGGTACTAGAATACCAAACAGCTCTGCTCATGTAAAGAAAAATTGAGGGAAAATGATTTTATAGAAAACACATACTGTGATTGGGGTAGATAAAAGTCACAGAAGAATGGCAAGATACACTAATATAAGCATGTCATTTAGGCATTGCGATCTATATTTTGTAGTCTGAACATATATTACATTATTACTTATAGCTAATAGGCATTATTTTCAAAAAGAAACGACTTGTTTCTCCAAATTTAGCAATAATTTGTCTTTCAATGGATTTTTTTTTGTTCAGTGTGAAATCTGATAGCTGGTAAGTTACAAAGATAACGTTTTGGAAAAGATCTTCTATATTTAGAATTATTTCTCTTAAATTATACTGTAGAATTTTATAGAAAACAAGACTGTCCAGCTGTTCTAAATTTTCATTGAAAACAGATATGAGGAAAATAGATATTCTTCCAGCAGGAGGGTTCTAAGCAGTAGGCATTGTGAGTTTGGGAACAGTCTTCTGATTGAGAATTATGGTTGCATAAAATCAATGTTTATTATTTAATTTTTTAAATGTTTATTTATTTTTTAAGAGAGAGAGAGAGACAGTGCGAGTGGGAGGGGGCAGATAGAGAGGGAGACACAGAATCCGAAGCAGGCTCCAAGCTCTGAGCCAACAGCACAGAGCCCGATGCGGGGCTTGAACTCACAAATTGTGGGATCATGACCTGAGCTGAAGTCAGACACTTAACCGACTGAGCCACCCAGGCACCCCTATTATATAATGTTTTATATGAATGTTATTAAAGAAACTTGATGGGAGCACCACTATTCTCTTGAAAATATCTACATGATCCTTCAATAACAGAGAAATTTAGAAAGTAGTTAGGACTGGTGACCAAAACAGGGCTTGGTAGGTTTCCAAAAGGGGGAGGGGAAGTGAGCTTGGAAAGTGGAAAGCCTGGAAAGTTCTACTCTAGCTGAAAGACAATGCAATTTAGAGTAGTTTCAGATGAAGATTACCTAAACTAGAAAGGCCACACCAGTAGCCTCGTTTATTTTTTTATTTCATTTTTAATTTTAATTTTAAATTTTTTTACTTATTTTTTTATTCTCAAGTTAGTTCACATATAATGTAGTCTTGGCTTCAAGAGTAGAACCCAGTGATTCATCTCTTACATATGACACCCAGTGCTTATCCTGAAAAGTGTCCTCCTTAATGCCCATCACCCATTTAATCCACCCCCTAACCCTCACCCCCAATCAATCCTCATTTTGTTCTCTGTATTTAAGAGTCTCTTATGGTGTGCCTCCCTCTCAGTTTTTATCTTATTTTTTCTTCCCTACCCCTATGTTCATCTGTTAAGTTTCTCAAATTCCACATATGAGTGAAATCATATGATACCTGTCTTTCTCTGACTTATTTTGCTTAGCATAATACCCCCCAGTTCCACCCATGTTATTGCAAATGGCAAGATTTCATTCTTTTTCATCGCTGTGTAGTATTTCATTGTGTGTGTGTGTGTGTGTGTGTGTGTGTACCACATCTTCTTTATCCATTCATTAGTTGATGGACATTTGGGCTCTTTCCTTAATTTGGTTATTATTGATAATGCTGCTATAAGCATTAGGGTTCATGTGCCCCTTTGAAACAGCATTTTTGTATCCTTTGGATAAATACCTAATAGTGCAATTTCTGGGTCATAGGGTAGTTCTATTTTTACTTTTTTGAGAAACCTCCACAGTTTTCCAGAGTGGTTGCACCAGTTTGCATTCCCACCAACAGTGCAACAGGGTTCCTGTTTCTCTACATTCTTGCCAGCATCTGTTATTTCCTAAGTTGTTGATTTTAGCAATTCTGACAGGTGTGAGGTGGTATCTCATTGTGGTTTTGATTTGCGTTTCCCTGATGATGAGTGATATTGAGCATCTTTTCATGCATCTGTCAGCCATCTGGCTATCCACTTTCAATCTCCAGGTGTCCTCCATTCTCAGATGAGTCTCTTTGTAGGCAGCATATAGATGGACCTTGTTTTTTAATTCTTTCTGATACCCTCTATCTTTTGATTGAGACGTTTAATCCATTTACGTTCAGAGGGATTACTAAAAGGTATGAATTTAGTGCCATTGTGTTATCTGTAGATTTCATATTTGTGGTGATGCCACTGATCCTTTGTAGTCTTTGCTGCTTTCCACTCAAAGAGTCCCCCTTAGGATCTCTGGTAAGGCTGGTTTAGTAGTCATGAACTCCTTCAGATTTTGTTTGTCTGGGAAAGGCTTTATCTCTCCTTCTATTCTGAATGACAGCCTTGCTGAATAAAGGATTCTTGGCTGCATATTTTTCCTATTCAGCACATTGAATATTTCCTGCCACTCCCTTCAGGCCTGCCAAATTTCGGTGGACAGATCTGCTACTACCCTTATGTGTAGCCCATTTGTCCCTAGCTGCTTTCACAATTTTCTCTTTATCTTTGTATTTTGCCAGTTTCACTGTGATATGTTGTGGTGTTGACCTGTTTTTGTTAATTTTAAAGGGAGTTCTCTATGCCTTTTGGACCTGGATGTCTGTTTCCTTCCCCAGATTAGGAAAGTTCTCAGCCATCATTTGCTCAAATAAGCCTCCTGCCCCTTTCTCTCACTCCTCTTCTTTTGGAACTCATATGATACGGATATTGTTTCATTCCATGGAAATACTTAGTTCTCTAATTCTCCCCGTGTGATCTAGTAATTTCCTTTCCCTCTTATTTTCAACTTCATTATTTTCCATAATTTTATCTTCTGTTTCACCTATTCTTTCCTCTGCTTCTTCACTCTCTCTGTCACTGTATCTAGTTGATTTTGCATCTCATAGCATTTTTTAATTCACTGTGACTAGTTCTTAGGTCTTTGATCTCTACAGCAAGAGTTTCTCTGCTATCTTCTATGCTTTTTTCAAGCCCAGCTATTAGTCTTCTATTATCCTAAATTCTTGTTCAGATATATTGCTTATGTCTGTTTTGAGCAATTCTCTGGCGGTGATTTCTTCTTGAACTTTCTTTTGGGGAGAATTGCTTCATTTTGTCATTTTGGCTAAGTTTCTGTTTTTCGCATGTTTTAAAAGTTTGTTATGTGTCTTGCACCTGTGAGTAGTACTCTATTAAAAAGGAGTCATACACTGTCCAAGGCCTGGCACTTCAGGAAGTGTTTTAGGAGTGTGTTACATGGACTCTGTTGTTGCATTTTGGCTGCTCTATCCCACTGGTCAGTCGTCTGCAGAGCTCCTTGTTTGTAGTGGTGAGTGTTTGGACATTCAACCAGTTGTGCTTTGATTTGTTTGTTGAGGTAACCCTGGAAAAAGAAAAGGAATAAGGTGGGGGGAAGCCTCATCCCATAAAAAGAGAAAAAAGGAAAGAGAGAAAAGGTGACCAAACAGGAAATCAAAAAACTATAAGGCTAAATCCAGATAACGAGAGTGGAAAATAAAGAAGACGAAGAAAGAGAAAAGGTGGATAAAGAATAGAATAAAAATACCTGATCCAAAAAAATTTATACACATATGTAAAATAAAGATTGACCAACAATAAATCAGAAGCTATGAGCCTGATTCCAAAAGAAAAAAAGAAAAGGGAAGAAAGAACAATAAAATTTAATTTAATTTAAAACAAAAACAAAACAACAAGAATAAAAAAAACAAAAAACAAAAAAAACCCCAGCTGTCTCTTGGTGCCTGGGACCCGTGGCTGTGCTGGACTGGGGGAGAGGCCATCTGGTTCACTCAGTGTCAGTCTTGCTGCAGTAGATAGGCAATTGCCAGGCTCAGAGGGGTGGGGTTCAGTGCAAGCTTTTCCTGCCTCCACTGGGGGACGCTGTCCTGTTCTCTGAAGTTCCACCATGTTGGTGATGGGGAGGAAAATGGTGACACCCCAATCTCTCCTCCCCAGACCAGGTGTCTCAAACCACGCTTTTCAGGCATCCCTCACAGAGTAGCCTGGGCAGTTGGTTTGCCCTGCTCCACAGTCTCCTGTGCTTCCTAGGTGCTCTACTGGGATTCAAAACCCAGTGTCTTAAAGGACCTTGCACCACGAGGACCCTGTTCTGGAGTAGTGCCATTCTACCCTGCTGATAAAAGACTTTTGGCTGGCATCCTTGGGGAGGCAATAAACTCTCTTACCAAAGTACTCCGGGAAGGGGACTGTTCTCTCCCAGTGTTCCCCTGAAATTACTACACGGAGCTATGCATTCTGGGGCCCATTCCCTCCTCCCCAGGACTTGCAAGGCTTCCAACTCTGTTTGGATATAGTCACACAATTTCATACCTCTGCGTTTCAGCTCCAGAGGCTCAATCCTGCCAAGCTGTCTCCCTCCAACTATGGAGATTTCTGCCACTCTGCAGATTGATTTACCTGGGTGGTCCAAGTGATCTGACCTCAATATAGCTGTGTTTGAGGGACAAGGAAAATCCTAGTCACCCTACCTCTCCACCACCTTAACCCAACCTCCTGATGAATAGTGTAGTTTATTTATTTATTTTTTAATGTTTATTTATTTCTGAGACAGAGACAGAGCATGAGTGGGGGAGGGGCACAGAGAGAGGGGGACACAGAATCCGAAGCAGGCTCCAGGCTCTGAGCTGTCAACACAGAGCCCGACGCGGGGCTCGAACTCACAGACTGTAAGATCATGACCTGAGCTGAAGCCGGACGCTCAACCGACTGAGCCACCCAGGCGCCCCTGAATAGTATAGTTTAAAACAACAATTAAGGAGTCAAGAACTTGAGAACCAAGGTTGAAGAGTAATGAATAATCCATTTATGAAATCATCCACTCAAAAAACAGCCTTTATCCAACACGTGTATGCACCAGGCACTCTATTAGGTACAGAGATTATAAAAAAACATTTTACAAAAGTAGGCTTTGCCTTCAAGGGTGTCAACATGGTTTTGAACCAATGACTTGTATAGAGAAGTGGGTTAGGGTTGAATATAGGACTCTTAGGGCTTTAGATGTACTGTGGTACGTTGACAGAAATAAGTGTTGCAAGGTTGCTTAACAGAATTTTCCCCAAGGGTTCCTGGGTGGCTCAGTCAGTTGAGCTTCTGACTCCTGATTTCGGCCCAGGTCATGATCTCACAGTTTGTGATTTTGAGCCCCTACTGGGCTCTATGTTGATAACACAGAGCCTGCTTGGGATTCTCTCTCTGCCTCTCTTTCTGCCTCTGTCTCTCTCTCAAAATAA
The DNA here is from genome assembly GCF_023721935.1 of Panthera uncia. NCBI lineage: Eukaryota > Metazoa > Chordata > Mammalia > Carnivora > Felidae > Panthera > Panthera uncia. The sequence goes on along the minus strand of NC_064811.1, from coordinate 57,419,524 downwards.
ATAAATGAAGTAAATAAATAAATTTTTTTGTGCCCCAAATTCATCCTGGGTGTTATAAGGGGAAAGCAAAGATACTTACTCACTTCAGTATAGACAGGAAATTATCTATGGCTATGGAAGATGTGGCCTGTGACCAGATCAGCTCTAGACCTGAGGCTCATCAGACCCTGAAGTAAGCTATGAATTATAATCCTAGAAAAACAGAATTGGTGCTGAGTATATACTCTATGGTGTATCTCATCTCGACCATCACCTCACAGAGGACAGACATCTCTTATTAAGTACTTTAGTGGAACTAGCTTCCCTAAGAAAGATATAGAAGGAATGTCAAAGATATAGAAGAAATGTCAAAGCCATCTTTGAGTTATAGGATTAACTTACTTCCTATTATGTCCTCCCAAGGCACCACCTTTATTCCACTCCTCTGCTAAAGCTCATAAAACTGAACCATGAACAAAACAACTTTCTCATTGTTCCCTTAAAAATGGAAATGATGGCCAGATTCTGATCAACATGGGTATGCTAGGTAACTTCTTTGAAGGGAGTTAATATAGTACCTTTAAGGAAGGGATAATTGGAATAATTATAATCTTAAAGGATCTGTCATTTAGTCACGGCTTGCTGTGTCCTAGGCATAGTACTAGATATATGTCATTTTTGTCTCAAAATACATTTTTAAACATTTATTTATTTACTTTTGAGAGAGAGGGAGTGAGTGGAGGAGTGGCAGAGAGAGAGGGATAGAGAGAGTATCCCAAGCAGGTTCAAACTCACAAACCCTGAGATCATGACCTCAGCCAAAATCAAGAGTTAGACGCTTAACCAACTAAGCCACCCAGACGGCCCTGTGTCAAAATATGTTTTGAGGGGCGCCTGGGTGGCTCAGTCGGTTGAGCAGCCGACTTCGGCTCAGGTCATGATCTCACAGTCTGTGAGTTCGAGCCCCGCATCGGGCTCTGTGCTGATGGCTCAGAGCCTGGAGCCTGCTTCTGATTCTGTGTCTCCCTCTCTCTCTGCCCCTCCCCCGTTCATGCTCTGTCTCTCTCTGTCCCAAAAATAAATAAAAAACGTTGAAAAAAAAAAAAAAAAAAAAGTCTGGATTACCGGTCCCCATCGCAGCTGTGCCGAATTAAATCTCAGGAGGTAGGGCCCAGGGAGTCACATGTTAAACCAGCATCATTAGTGAGTCTCGTGTTGACCAAAGTTCCGGGCTGTGTTTTAGTGTGAAGCACTGGTTCTCAATCAATGGGAGTTGATTTTGCCTCTGAGGGGATATGTGGTACCACCTGAAAACATTTTTGGTTATTCCAACGAGAACGGGGATTGATGCTACTGGCAATCAGAGGGGAGAGGCCAGGGACGCTGCTCTACATCCTATAGTGTGCAGGATAACCCTCAGCACGAAGCGTTATCTGGCTCAGAATGTCAATGGTGCTGAAACCCTGGCACAGAGCAAACAGCACCCTGTGCTCAGGTGATCAATAAATGTTTCTTGAATAAACAAGTTGAGCAAGGTAAAGGTAGGTGTTCTTAATAGGGGCTCAGCTGCATTTCTTCTGGGCCATGCCTGATGGGGCTGCCTCACAGCTTCATAACTGCCTAGTTGTATGGGGTCACGAAAGCCCAGGACCTCCTAAAGCCTGTCCATTTGGGTGACCATACATCACACTTAGCAACCTTGGTGTAAGAGAAACAGTATTGTTGTTTTTATAATGTTCACATTGTAGTGAATTTCTTCTTTGACTTCTTTACATGGTTTCTTAAATTGTAAAAGTACCTAACATGTATTTCCTTAGGTGATCCCAATATTCCTGGAATAGGAGGTAGCATGATTCTCTGTACTGCAGACAACTCAGAGAGTTCCATGATTTGCTGCCTTCATGCAGTTAATCAGTGTCCTCCCTAGGATTAGAATCTACTATTTTCCACACACAAACCATGAAACCACACTGCTTTCCAAACACTTCTTTTGACATCTTTGGGCCTTCATTTGAAAATAGAGTCTTCTGAAACCTAATAGCACATGCTTGAAATGTCTTCTCATTTATCCTTTTGATTGCTCAGTCCTGAATGAATCATCATTCCTCCAAACGGCATAGCATTTCCTCTGTCTAGAGAGAGGGTGTGTTTATGTTGTCTCTACAGAAGTCAAAGATCAGCTCATTTTGACAGTGGTCAGTTGGGAAGCTTATAGCTTATGATCTTAGTGCGGAGGTTATTTTCAAATGTAGGCCATGTGGAACTTGAGGCTGTGCAGTGTTAATGTGGTAAGCAAAGGATTTATTTCATGAGCATAAACTCTCAGAGATTACATATGTGTGTAAATGTATATACACATGTAATTCTACAATACTGAGATCAGAGACATGAAACTTAAATAAAAGATTTGGTTAGACTCCTTTCTGACTCTTCTCTTCCACCACAGTTTCCCACTTTTGATTTTTGTTTGGGTTAGAACTCCCCAGCTAGGCTGCTCTGTGTTGAGGTTCTCTGGCATTTGGATAATGCTCTGACTCTGTAACATCAAGAAAGAAAAGAATGAGGATACAGTTACAGTGTTCCATCTTAAAAATATTCTTATTTTTTAAAAAAGTTTATTTATTTTGAGAGAGAGACCACGAGAATGTCTGAGCACACACAAGCAGGGGAGTGGGAGAGAGAGAGAGAGAGAGAGAGAGAGAGAGAGAGAGAGAATCTTAAGCAGGCTCCATGCCCTCAGCACAGAGCCTGACACGGGGCTCAAACTCATGAACCCGTGAGATCATGACCTAAGCTGAACCAAGAGTTGGACGCTTAACCTACTGACCCACCCAGGTGCCCCTAAATTCTCATTTTTAAAAAAATGATATTTATTTACGCAGGAACTTTTTAAGATATAACTACAATGCTATAACACGTTATAGATTCCTCCACAACTTTTGTCAAGAATTTGGGCACAGGTATGTTATTTTCTTTTTCTTTCTTTCTTTCTTTCTTTTTTTTCAATATTTGAGAAATTTAGTTCTGGTCTGTTCAGGTCAGAAGTAAAAAAGAGTTTAAAAGACTGGAAAGTATTTAATAGTGTATAAAAACATTTTTCTTGGGTGGTCTCCCTGTAACTCATCTTTTTTTTTTTTTTTTTATTTTCCTTCTCGTTATCACCTTTATTTTCAAACCTGTTTCAGCGTCTGACAAGTGAATTAAGAAGAAATAACTTCTTTAAAAATCTATCTAAAGAGAGGAAAAAGGAGAAACAGAAAGGCTGATTAATAAGGGGTTTTGTGTTTTCTCTTCAGCATTTAGCACAAGGCTAACTTTCACTGCTGTCTAATAAAGTGAATCAAGAGTGAAAAGTTCAAATATTAGGCTTTCCTGTGGAGCTGGTTTCATGAGGTCCTGAAAGCCAACATCAGCGGAGTGACAGAAGGGCGTTCATGTTTCTGTCTCGTCTGTGGTGGACTGGCTGAGATGGCTACTTGAGGCAAATGAGACTCCCCAAACCAAAATTTAACCTGTACCCCAGAAGTTCAGTGACCTAAGGTGAAGAACTTTGCTTCAAGTCTCTGCCGACTTCCTCTGCTTTTCACTAACCCCTCTCCCCAAATTGCCTCCTTTAAGCAAAACAAACAAAAAACGTCAAAACACCAGACTTCTCAACAAAAGGCATTTTGTTTTCGACTCAACTGTTGTGTACAATATATGAAAGTCACAGTCATGGCAGAAGGAAACTTACATTAAATTAACTTCCCCAAAACAACTTAAAATCAATGGATGTGTTTTCCTCCAGAGAAATCCATAATTACTTTGGCTTCGACACAGCAGAAAATAACAGAGTATCATAGACAGTTTCTTGAGCTGACTATAGTTCAGATCAAGATCCACATATGCTATAAATCTCTGTAATGGCAAATAACTATCAGGGACGTACCAAGCCATTTAGCGATTTAAGTGGTCCACACCAGAGCTTCCAAACAGATTGAAACAACAAGTGTTCATTTCTCACGAAGTACCCTGAACCGAACACTAGATAAAATTAAAGTACAGCTTAGAGATTTAAGCTTGTGTCCGTAGAATGGGTCTGCTAGATGAAATGCAGGGCACCCAGTTACACTTGAATTTCAGATAAGCATTGAATTTTTTAAGTATAAATATGTCCCAAATATTGTATAGGACATGATTTCACTAAGAAATTGTTTGTTATTGGGGCCCCTGGGTGACTCAGTAGGTTGTGTCCAACTTCAGTTCAGGTCATCTGATCTCATGGTTTGTGGGTTCAAGCATCATGTTGGGCTCTGTGCTGACAGCTCAGAGCATGGAGCCTGCTTCGGATTCTGTCTCCCTCTCTCTCTCTGCCCCTCCCCCAATCACACACACACACACACACACACACACTCTCTCTCTCTCTCTCTCTCTCTCAAAATAAATAAATAAACATTAAAAAATTATTTGTTATTTATCTGAAATTCAAATTTAACAAGGTGCTTTGTATTTTTTTATTATTTTTGCTTTGTCTGTCAACCCTACCCAAAAAGATATTTTCAAACTTCTATTTTAGAAATCCTGTTGCTGAACACTGAAATAGTTGGATATATAAAATATTTTTATCTAATGCTTATAATATAAATATTAAGTATATCAAAGTATAAATTATTTATATATTATATATTTAATTTTAAAAATTGTGCAAGGTATAAGAAATGTGAGAAATTGAATGCCAGGGCTGGAAAACATGCTCTGTGCAAAAAATGGGTAATGAATAATAATAATAAAGAAGTAGGGTTTTCTGAAACCTGAGACATACTTCGCACATCTCAAACACAATTTGACTCTCTTGGTGCATAATTATGATGTTTTGGGTTATTGGTAGACACCTGTCCAGAGATTATTTGAGACAACTCAATGTTGAGTTTACCTCTGTTGCCATCATGGGCAAATGATCTAAATTTGACCAGAGCAGAATCATTTGATGTCTGCAACTAATTAGTTTTTCTAAGAAAATATAAAGGTCCCAGAATAACATTCTATTTCTAGAGGTTCTCAATAATCATAGTATCATGGTTAATACACAATTCGGCTTCAGATAACAGCTCTGCCATATGTTAGTTGCATGAATTGGATAGGTTATTTAATCTCTCTAAGCCCGTTTCTTCATTTGTAAAATGAATGTAAAACCCTAACTTTCAGTAGCTGTTGCAATAGTAAGCTATCAAATGAAATAATGATAACAGTTCTTGAGACATGAGGAGGAGCTCACATATTTATACATTACTTCAATAAATAACAATAGTAATAGGGGTAGTCCTAGTATTTTACCTGAGTACCTGATAAATCCAGAAATTTAATATTTTAATTTTTTTAACGTTTATTTATTTATTTTTTTTGAGAGAGAGAGACAGAGACAGAGACAGAGACAGAGACAGAGACAGCATGTGAGTGGGGGAAGGGTAGAGAGAGAGGGCAACACAGAATTCCAAAGCAGGCTCCATGCTCTGACCTGTCAGCACAGAGCCCAATGCTGTGTTCGATCCCATGCACCGCAAGATCATGATCTGAGCCGAAGTCAGACACTAAACCCGAGCCATCCAGGTGCACCCAGAACTTTAATATTTTAAAAGAGAGAATTGCACTTTGTGGGTTTCTGTAGGTTTGGGGTTTCTGGAGGTATAGAAGCAAAATTTTAAAACAGATACATTTTATTTTAGGAAAGTCACCAGTAAGACTCTTGAGTTACCCCACCATAAAAGAAGTACCAATCCTCTGGGTGGTACCGTGAGGTCATCTTATCCCTGAATGTAGATGCTTCAAATTGAGATGTTTTGTGTTTGTTCACTAGCTAAAGTTGATGTAATTTTTTTCCCTGCATTTTCCTCTACCTCTGAAAAATTAGTATAATGAAATGATTACATAAAACATAGATTTTGATCAAACTGTGGACATGCTTCATATGGTATTGTTTAAGATTAAATAATATAGAGCTCAGGGCATATTCTATGTATTAGCTTCTACTATTGTTCTATCGAGGCCCTACAGATCACAACCCATAAATTGAGAAGGATAGTGGCTTCTTTTGGTGGAAGTGGATATTCCAACCTATGATTTTACCAGGGCAGGAGATAAGAGATTTTTCAAGAGGGGAAGAGAGGACCCTCCATTCTGCAAGATTAAGAGTCACAAGACTAGACTTAAAGAATAAAAATGTCCTAAAACCAAAGACCATGGAGCCTAAAGCTGATGCAGGTTAATCTGGTAACTGCTATGTGGAAGCTCCTTGGGACCTAGGTGGGGATCCTTAAGTTGTGGCTGATTCCTAAAAAACTCAAACATACCCAGTACTATAAGCCATGTGAGACACTGCTATGTGTACTTCTGATGTCCCTTTAACATCCAGTGAAATCTTGTAAAACAGTGAAGTCAGGATCTAGCCACCTTTGGAGAATTAACCAAGGGATTTATATACCTGCTTGGAGAAGCCTAGGATGGGGAGAGCGCAGCCCAAAGAACCAACTTATGAGATGACATGATGTGACCTGCAAGAGCTCTGGAGAGAGGTTGGGAGGCCAGACACCTGGTAGACCTGAGAAGAGACCACTAGGTTGGGTGGGTAGAACATCTAACAATGCCTCAGAGATTCCCAGAAGCCACTTGGGAGGAGGAACACAGCACCAGAGCAAACTTCCTGAAATCGATTTGGATGTTAAAAGAAACGTAACCTTATTTTGCATTACAAGCTCATGATATCCAGAAGCACGTTTATTGTATTATGTTTATCTTGGCAGCCAGAAAGTTTAGGCCTGAGATTATGGCTTAATTATAATAATAATCTCATCCGGAATGCCTAAAATCATTAGAAGCTACCAGGAAGGGAAATCCACGTACAACCTCTTCTCTCCCCTAAATGGTCATGACCTCTCTTTCAATCTTTATTATTGTAAAAACTTTTTGTGTGCGCTACACTAAAGGGATCTGATTTGCACATAAGCTGGGATTTCGATATGCCTGAGCATGTGCAATGAAACTGGATGGCATCCTGCCAGAAGTCTGCTCAGAAGAGTGACTGGGGAAGCTCCTGAGAAGATGGAATACTCCCAAGCTGGGCCCCAAAGCGAAACAGCAGAGTTGGAGGGAAAGAGTGATTCTGGGTATAATCGTTTTGTCACTTGTATTAGTTATTGGTTCTGCCCCCATGGACACATGTCTAAGTCTTCTGGGGAGAAGAGTAAGTAAAATCAGGGGGGAAAAGTTGTTTTATGAAAACTCCAGCATGAAGAGAAGCAGCACTGCTTTAGGTCTCTCCTAAAAATGTTAGATTCTTCTATGTTCGGTCCCTCAAGGGTCCAGAACCATCACCGTTGGGAGACATCAGTACTCTGGAACCTGGCAGCAGAGGCTAATGAGCGAAAAAAGACTAGCTGCAGAGGTTAGCAATAGGAGTGGCAATAGGCACAGAGATGCAGAGAGGCAACAGCAGTGGGTCCTGGTAAATGCAGTGACTTCCAGTATGAGAAATGACTAGACTCTCTCCTTGGTTAAACTTTAGTCAGTCTTCTCTAAATGGTCTGGACCTAAGCTTTGGTGTCTGTCCTTGTAGGGTCTGCAATGCTCAGTTGTAGCAAGAATCTTGTTAAGTAAATGTTACAAGAATCTCCACCCTCAATATCTGATCACCCCACATGGCTAATAAAATTCCTCATTCCACATCCTTGGCATCTGATCATCCTGGCCTGCCTTCAGCAAGAATCTCGTCAAATTGATTTAGCCAGAATCACCCTTAATCCTGAGGTATCCTCTTACTAATTTCCATCCACTGGCACTCATCTTTCTCCTTGGCTGTAAATCCCCATTTGTCCATGCTATATTCTGAACAGATCCTAGGTCTATACTGAGGTCTCTTTTCCCTACTTCAATAGTTCCTATAGGAATAAAATCTGATTTTACGACTTTAACTTGTGTCTGGCTCTTGTTCCCTTTAAGAGAAGTGATACTTGGTAGACCTAGAGTCAAGTAGACCTTGTATCAAGTAGACTGTGGCGATACCCAGCATAAGGGATGATGGTGCCCAGCAGTGTTGATGTTGCTCGTGTTATCAGCAGTACTAGCGAAGGCAGCCGGGTGTTCTGAGTGTGGAGTGAGACAGTGTGACCGCATAGTTGGTGAGCACATACGAGACTGACCCTGATGAGTCTCAGACTATGGGGAAGGAATCGTTCCAAGGAACTAGAACAAGAGCCAAAAAACCAGAAATTACATTAAATCTGATAACATTAGTAGTACTGGTTATAAATAAAGTATTGTGCAGTTTTAAATATTCATATTATTTTACAGGTAATAAAGACTGAGATTTAGAAAAGCCACCTCACCTTGAAAGGGCGGATTTAGGACAGAAATACAAGTGTTTGGACACATTTTCAATGCTTATTTGCTACAATACAGCTGTCCCTCACTTAAAGTATTTCCCATACAGATTTTGATGTCTAAGTCCTTTTAATATGTAGATGATTTATGAATTAATAAATTTCTCATTTTTCTATGTCAGGTGGAATATATGTTATACTTTCCTAGAATTTATTCATTAAAACTTTAAACTTATATTAAAATGTTTGAATTTAAATTGAATTTATTTATTAAAATATGTTGAACTAAACTCATTAAAAATATGCCTCTGCTCATCCTTATTTGAAGAGAGATTTACTAAATTTAAAATTAGGATATATATTCCAAAATTTGGCAAAAAGAAAGGAGACACACTGCTTTAAAAGAAGAAAGGCGGGGCGCCTGGGTGGCTCAGCCGGTTGAGCATCCGACTTCAGCTCAGGTCATGATCTCGTGGTCTGTGGGTTTGAGGCCCGTGTGAGCCCTGTGCTGACGGCTCAGAGCCTGGAGCCTGCTTCGGGTTCTGTGTACCCCCCTCTCTCTCTGCCCCTCCCCCGCTCATGCCCTGTCTCTCTCTGTCAAAAATAAACAAACATTAAAAAAAATTAAAAAGAAAAAAAGAGGAAAGCAACTGGAAGCTTTAAAGAAACATAAAAAATTCTATCACTGGTTTTAGAGCTCTTCTTGAAAAGGACATTCAAACAAGATGGCGACATGGGCTGGACAGAGTCAAAACTACAGATCTTGCCAGGTTAGTCCAGCAAACTGGAGCAGAGCAGGCACCCGACTCATTCCACAAGCAGAGAGGCCAGCAGAGCCAAGAACTGGACCCTTGCCAGGAGCTGAGCAGGGTGGATGCCAGAGGAGTAGCCTAGAGAGCAAGCCAAGGATTAGTAAGTAGAGAAAGCAGCAGAGGTAATAGGAGACAAGAACACAGGAAGCGGCTCCCAGGGCTATCTCCATTGCTTCTGGACAGTGTCTCTTTAGCACGATAATGCCTCATTTAATGCTCCAAGCATGAGCTCACTACATAATATCTTAAAGGTAATTTTCTACACCTGATACCACACAACCCAAATCTAATCTACCCCTTAAAATACAGGATTGGGTGTGGAAACTGAGGAGCATGGGCGTCTGAGTTATCCGGGTTGTCATTAGAGTGTGCCGCAGTCTTTCTGGTTGGTTTCTTAGACTTGTGTCCATCCATGTCCCCCCAGCCACTGCCTTGGCACTGAAGATAGCCTGACAGAGCCTGGAAAATATATTCCTATTTCTAGTCTATTGTTTTGGAAGCAGGAGAAGTGAGATTCCAGATGGAGTGTGGAGACAAGGAGCCTGAGGGATAGCGTATTAGCCTCAAGCCTGGAGGAAGCCATAGAAGAAACGCCTTGGTATTAAAATCTCAGAACTCAGGAAGGATAGTGGAAATTTATTTAGCTTTTAAATGGCCAGGTAAAAAGATATATCAGCAGAATTATTAGATACGGTTCACTATGCTGAGGAACTTTATGATGTCTCAGTACCCGTGAGAGGTGTATGGTCTTGAACTTGTGTTATGAGACTTTGTGAGAAGTGCCATGTTCTTTTCCTTTGACCTGCGCTATTTTATTTGACCCTAAAATGGATGATGCTCAGAACGAAACTTCTCACTATCACTATTTCAGACAACTCAACTTTTAGGCTTTATTTACTCTTGCTAAACTCCTCAGACCCAAGAAAAAGGAAAGAGTGAAAGGCAAAGGTGGTGTAAAAATGGCAGATATGAGAGTTCTGCTGCTCTAAGAACGCAGTGGGCACCTTCTGAACTGCTTATCTTCTTTAGACTGGTGGGTGGGGGTAGGGGTGGTAAAGGAAAGAGCAGAAAATAAAGACACACCTCTGTAGGAGAAGCAAGCATCGATTGATCTTTTCAAGACCTCTGTGCCATACCGTACTTTGAAAGTTACCGTGGAGATATGCTATTGCTTTGCACTTAAAAAATCTTTTACATCACCTGCCAAATAAGCTTTGGGATCTTAAATCATTCTCCCCCCAGTTTAAGCCCCTAAAACTTTCCTGAAGTGAAGAACACATCCCAAAGCAACTTAAAGCTACTTGCATAAAAAAGAACAGGATTTAATAGGGGGAAAAAGGAGCAAAATAAAACAAAGAAAAGGGAAAGATTCATTGAATCATTCTATACAGAAAGAGTGCTTTAATTTTTTTATTTATTCTGTACATATTAGAAGGAAATGCATTGCATGGTGTTCAGGCAAGAAAACAGATTTCACTCTAGCAACTGGCCTGCTCAGAGTTCTGCTTCTCACTTGTTTATGACATTTACTAGGTCAACAAATGAGGTCCCAAATAGAAAAGCACAGTGGCTATAGCCTGTGGTTCTTGGTGGAGATAAAAATTTTAATACTATGCTGTAAGTCCATAGAGAGAGAGAAGCATGACCAGGGATAAAGTTAGTGGGTGTAGCCCTGTAGGTATATGTATTATTTGTCTTCTTCTTTGGATTCTGGATAATAGCAGAGGTCAAGTGCACCTTCGTTGGAGGCCATTATGGCAGTTACAGCCTTGCCTGAGAGAGACAGCTAAGAATCACTGAAGAGCAGCCAGTCACAAAAGATAGGAATGTAGAAGGTAGTCTGACTATATAATACGGGATCTGATCAATATGATTATAACAAAGCAGATACAAACCAGTATCTGACAGATTCCACTTCATTTAATGAATTGGTCCTACTAGAGTTAAATCTAAACAATACAAATATTTGAATTTATTTGCACTCATGTTTATCATCAGGCACATATGAAACATGAACTATTGCCATTTTTATTGCTGAGAAACAATGGAGCATTGGGAAAGTGGTGGAGTTTTGCTTTCCAATCGCAGGATTTTAAAATGTGCTATTTCTGTAGTGGCAAAGAATGAGAAACCTTATCTTAGTCATTTCCCAGGAGACAAGAAACTGAATTTCTCTATTCCAATATAAACATTTTACAAGTTTTCAAATGCTTTCTTTTATGTCATGGGGCAAAATTCACAACAGACAGCCCTAGAGAGGCTGTTTTATTCTCGAAATGTTGTCTATAATTTAGAGGTTGATTGCAACAGATGAATAACAATACTTTGGTCATGGCATCATGACCCATGCAATCTATAGGAAGGAGTAGCTGTCTGGAAACAGTGACAGCATGCTTTTCAAAGGTGCTTCTTTGAAAAACAAAATGTCGGTGCATCATTTATACAATATCAATAATTATATTTCTTATTTAAGCTAACCCAATTAGAAGAGGATTAAAAGAACTCTTAGTTTCTGATAATTTATATCTATGACTTTTCCATCTGTTCTTAAAATATGAAAATATTTACATATTACCCCCCCCCAAAAAAAACAATGATAAAGCAAACTCCCGAGTGTGCACCACTCACCTTAAAAAATAGAACCTGTGGGGGTGGGGGACACAAAATGGGTGAAAAGGGTCAAAAGGTACAAACTTCCAGTTATAAGATAGACAGTAATGTACAGCATCGTAACTATAGTTAACGCTACTATATCGTATATTTGAAATTTGCCAAGACACTAGATCTTAAAAGTTCTCATCACAAGGAAAAACTTGTTTGGTGAAGAATGTCAACTAAACTTACTGTAACCATTTTGATATATCTATATATTAATATTAATAGGTATATCTATATATATCATCTATTATATAGAGATATCTCAAATTATTATGTTGGGCACCTAAAACTAATACAATGTGATATGTCAATTATATCTCAATTTAAAAAACAGAAAAAGATGAAACTTACTGCTTTGAAGTCCCTTTTCTTTCAACCTATATTGCACAGAAGGGCGACCACTACTCTGAGCTTTGTGTATATTATTTCCTTGCTTTTTGTTATATGAAAATACATATACGCTATGTGTGTTCGTATATATTTATAAATGTTTGTATCCCTGTACATTGTTTACTAGATACTGTATATCTGAACTTAAAAATGGGATTATGTAGTACATATTCTATTGCAACTTGCTTTTTTCACCCAACACCCCTTTTTGAGATTCATCCATGTCATAGCTATATAGTGTATCAGAAATGTATTCAATTGCCTTTCTATGGACATTTGAGTCATTTTCAGTTTTTTTCACCAATGTGTACGCTCTTATGAATATTCTTGCATGTACCTCCCAGAGCACAAGTATATGAATTTTTATAAAACAGTGCTTCCCAAACTTTTTAATGGGTCATCACACTTCAGAACTAATATTCATTCTCTGATTCACTGAGACAAGTCAAGTAGGGTGCCCCTGTCAAAGGCAATTTCCCTGGCCTTCCTGGACATTCCAAGGGCTGAAGGAAAGTATCTGACTTACCTGTCACCTATGGCACACCGTATAGGAAGCTGTACTGTATGGATATGTTTTCTCTTGTGTAATAACTACAGTGGCTCAAGTCTTCAATAAAATGTTAAATCATTAGAAAGATAATGGGCATCCTTGTATTGCCCTTTATTATAGTAGAAATGCATCTCATGTTTTTCCATTAGGTAAGATGCTGGCTTTTGGGTTGAGGAATATATATAATTTATCATACTAAGAAAGGTTTCACCAATTTGTATTTCATCAAACATTTTCTTATAATTTGAGGTTGATTTATGTGAAATGCCTTTCTGGCCATATTGGACATTTTCATATAGAGTTTCCCTTGGATCCATTAGTAAGATGAATTATTTATAGGTTTCCTCAAATTGAAATACCCACTTGATCTTGAGGTACTATTGGATTGTTTGCTAATATTTTATTTAAGATTTAATATCTATATTTAGAAATGAGATTGGTCTGCAGTTATGTATATATATGCATGTGCATATGTATGCTTGTTAGTATGTATATATGTGTGTGTGTGTGTGTGTGGTTTTTATGTCACTGTTAAAATTCACCTAATGAAAATAATTTGGAAGATGTACTTCTTTATCAGTGCCCTGGCATATTTTAATTAGCATTGAAATTATTTGGTCTTCAAGAGCTCTTTTTGTTTGTTTTCACTGAAGAATAATTGACATTCAACATTGTACTAGTTTCAGGTGTACGACATAGTGATTTGATATTTATATATGTTACAAAACGGTCACCGCAATAAGCCTAGTCATCATACAAAGTTGTTTCAATATTATTGACTATATTCCCTATTCTGTAAATCACTTCCCTGTGTCTTATTGATTGTATAACTAGAAGATAGTACCCCTTAATCCTCCTATCCCCCTAGCCTCTCCCTTCTGGCAGTCATCAGTTTGTTCTATGAGTCTGTTTCTGTTTGTTTTGTTCATTTGTTTTGTTTTGTTTTTAGATTCGATGTATAAGTTGAGTTATTCAGCATTTGTGGTCTTTAAAGTTTTGTAGAATTCCTTTTTCATACCATTTGTTCTGGTGACTTTTATGGGATGAGGAGGCTCTTTGACAACTTTTTATTTCTTCTATGAAAACCGGACTACTTAAACTTTATACTTCTATTGAAGCTAGTTTTATAAATTATATCTTCCTAACAAGCTATACATTCCCTCTAATTTTCAAAAATTGATTTGCATATAACGATGCAATAAAATCTCCAACTTTATTTTTTTTTAATTTTTTTTAACATGTATTCATTTTTTGAGACAGAGAGAGACAGATAGAGCACGAGTGGGGGAGGGGCAGAAAGAGAGGGAGACACAGAATCCGAAGAAGGCTCCAGGCTCTGAGCCTTCAGTGCAGAGCTAGATGTGGGGCTCAAACTCATGAACCGTGAAATCATGACCTGAGCCGATAACCGACTGAGCCACCCACACACCCCAAAATCTCAAACTTTAAAAAACTTCTTGGGGCACCTGCGTGGCTCAGCCGGTTGAGCCTCCGACTTCAGCTCAGGCCATGATCTTGCAGTCTGTGAGTTCAAGCCCCATGTCAGGTTCTGTGCTGACAGCTCAGACCTTGGAGCTTGCCTCCGATTCTGTGTCTGCCTCTCTCTCTCTCTGCCCCTCCCCCGTTCATGCTCTGTCTGTCTCTCTCTGTCAAAAATAAATAAACATTTTTTAAAAATTAAAAAAAAAATTTTTGTGTCTTATTTTTAAATGTTTACTTATTTATTTTGAGAGAGAGAGGTGAGAGTGGGGGAGGGGCAGAGAGAGCAGGGGAGGGAGAATCTCAAGCAGTCTCCACACTGTCAGCACAGAGCCCGATTTGTGGCTCCATTCCGGGTACCATGATGACCTGAGCTGAAATCAAGAGTCAGATGCCTGACTGAGTCACTCAGGCATCCCCCCAATTTTTGTGTTTTAGTGCATATGTCTGCCTTTTAATTTCTTATTTTGTGTATTTGTCATTCTATTTTTTTTTTTTTTTTTTTAGCTAATAATTTATCTATCCTGTTGTCTTTCTTAAGAATCAGCTCTTTGCAGTGCCTGGGTGGCTCAGTCAGTTAAGTGTCTTGACTCTTGATTTCGGCTCAGGTCATGATCTCAGGTTTGTGAAATCAAGCCCCACATGGAACTCTGTGCTGACAGTGCAGAGCCTGCTCGGGATTCTCTCTCTTCCTTTCTCTTTGTCCCTTCCCCTGCTCACACAATCTCTTTCCCTCTCTCTCAAAAATAAACATTAAGAAAAAGAATCAACTCTTTGTTCTCTGTTTTCTAACTCAATGTTTACCTTTAGAATTTCTTGTATTTGTTTTATTTTGCTTTATTTTGTTGGTCTTTTTCTATTCTTTTTGAGCTGCATGCTTTATTTCACTGATTTCATTGTATTGTTGTGTGTATTTAATACTATGAATTTCTTTGGAGGACTGCTTTAGCTATGTCCCATAGATTCTGGACATATGTCTCAGTGGGTTTGAATTCTGCTCTTGGCACCAAATTATGTGTTCATTTTCTATTACTGGATAACAAGGGAGCAGGAACTAGTGGCTTAAAACAGCACACATTTGTTATCTCTCAGTTTCTGTGGGTCAGAAGTCCAGGCATGGTTTAGCTGGGCCACAGGTCTCTCAAGTCTATAATCAGAGTATCAGATAGGCTGCATTCTTTACCGGAGCTTGAGGTCCTTTTCTAACTGTAAAAATAGTGGTAAAATTCAGTCCCTTTTGGGTGTAGGCTTGAAGTCTCCATTATCCTGCTATCTGTCAGGTGGAGGCTGCTCTCGGCTCTTCTAGCCCCACAGTTATTTGCTGTGTGGATCTTTCAGAGGCCCTTCCGCCTATGAGTTTACCTCTTCAGTGCCAGCAAGGGGGAGTCTCTCACAGCCATCTGCTAAGACAGAATCTTCTATAATGGAGCCTAATCAAGAAATGACTATCCAGTCACCTTTGTCATATTCTGCTGGGTAGAAGAAAGTCACAGGTTCAGCCTAAACTCAACAGATTATACAAAGGTATTATCCATCAGAGGGCCATTGTAGGATGTGATGGCCTCATCTTTGTATGTAATCTGGTTTTTCTTTCTAGTTGATTTTAGGAACCTTTTTTGTCTTTGGTGTTCTGCAGTTTCACTGTGATGGTTTAGGTGCAGATCAGTTTTTATCATTTTAGGACCCGATCCTTGTTTCCTGTAACCAGATATGTATTTGTCGATAATCCTGGAAGTTCTCAAGCATTTTCTTTTCAGACATTACCAGGGGGTTGCTTTCAATTAGGAACCAGGTAAATTTAATTTCTCGGTTTGGTTTTTCCCTGAACACATGAGTGATGTAAATTTGAATCCGAGATTTGTGTCAGAGCAGCGTTGTTGTTTTCCTTTTTTCCCAGTTTTATTGAGATATAATTGACCTATAACATTGTATTAGCCCAAGGTGTACAACATAATGATTTGATATATGTGTATTTTGTGCAATGATCCCCCCAATAAGTTAATATTTATCACCTCACATAGTTACAGATATTTTTCTTGTGATAACTTTTAAGCTTTGTGATTTTCAATGCTCAGGGGAGACTCTTATTATTGCTGTTGTTATTATTATTATTATTATTATTATTATCATCCCATCCAGAGCTTCTGAGATAAATCGATTTTCTTTCAGTTTCCCGAGCTGGTAGGCCAATTTTTCTCAGTCAATATTTTCATAGAAGGAGTAGCCTATTCGGTTGTACCACTTTGTGCAGTTACCCCACTTTGGGCAGGCCCTAGGTTTTGTTTACTGTTCTGTCACGTGCAGCCATGCATCCCCCATGATATTAGTTCCTGGTATTGTGATGTCTCCTCGGGCTGGCCTTGTGTTCCACTTTTGCTTACTATGCTAGTTTTGGCTTATGATTGATTTTTTTGGTTGGTTGCTTGGTTTGGTTTTCCCTGATCTTTGTTGATTTTTTAAAACTGAGGCATCAATGTCATATTTGGTGATTTCTTTCTTTTACTTTCTTGTAATTCAGCAATTCATTTAATGTCATTTTTGTCATTCTTTACCCAGCGTCTTTGTGTTTTACAGTGGGGGCATATTTTAGGATATAGCCATACTGTTCATGTAGCAGCCCACATTTTTAAACTGTTTTTAGTTCTAATTCTTAATCTAGCTTTGGCTTTCCTCTGAAGATTAAATAGAACACTTCTTTCTATTGGTCCCGGGCAGTCATCTTGCATCTCTAAGCTTTTCCCTCACTCGGCCAAAGTCTTTCACATTCCAGCAAGGTTATCGTATGACAACAATCTTGCATTTGTTCATTTCTTCAAAGAGGGAGAACGTCTTTTAGCAATATTTTTTTCACAATGAATCCTCTATTATGAAGGCAGAAGCAGACGGAAAATCGGTTTGCTGCAATCAACAGTTAAAAGATTTTATTAGAGAACAACTTAAAATGTTTCCTTATACCTTTTAATAAACACGTAAATTTACTTAGTCACAACTTCTCTTCCCGGACTCAAAACAATCCAGTCTCTCCTCTATAAACCTGAAAATTAGAATAATTATTGTTGCTACCAGGAAAAATTTGTTGTCTTGAATTATGGTGGGAAATTGTCTGTAAATGACTTTATCGATGATCTTTTTTTTTTTTTTTTTTTTTGTCTTCTATACTGCAGGTCTGCTTCTACTTTTACAATTATATCAAATCCTAGAAGATATGAAACCTTTAGTGAAAGTTGAGAATACTTTGGTGTGCTTGATAAAATTGCTTATTCTCTGCCTACATATCTATTCTGCTTCCACAAGGTAAGACTATAGCTTCTGCATTTTGTTAATTTTTTTTTTCATGTTTACTTATTTTTGAGAGAGAGAGAGAGAAAGAGAGGGAGGGGCAGGTAGAGAAGGAGACACAGAATCTGAAGCAGGCTCCAGCCTCTGAGCTGTCAGCACAGAGCCTGAAACAGGGCTCGAACTCACAATCTGTGAGATCATGACCTGAAGTGAAGTCAGATGCTTAATCGACTGAGCCACCCAGGCACCCACTTTTGCATTTTTAACAAGCACCTAGATGAATCTCATACACGAGGATCAGGGATCATAATCTAAGCAACCCTGTGGTATATTGACTCAACAAATCACCCTAAAACGTCTCCTTTCTCTTTTATGTGTGTTTGCAGCACTTTTAACTTTAAGAATAGCCACAAACTGGCAACATACTGAATTGAATTAGATTTTAAATTATAATTTACCTACACTCTGATTATTTCCAGGCCTAGATTAATTTGTTTCGTGTTCTGGGTCTTTGGAATTTTTCTGACTTGCACATTTTTATTTTATTATGTCTTTAATATTGAAGTTATAAATTATGATTTTGACATTTGATAACTTTCTTAGGGATGTTTAAATATCTCCTTTGGCTGTCCAGTTTTAGATTTTATGTTTCCAATTGGCCATGAGTATTTTTTTGCTTTCCTTTTTTTCTTTTCATATTCATACTATTGAGGTTACAAGCATTCAACATTTCCCATTGCTTTTCCTTCTAGTTATGCTACTTAGATGTATTTTATTGTGATTTTTTAAATGATCCCATAAGCTGCTTTATCCATTTATTCCAATAATGTCTCACTTATAATAACATGCATAACAGCGCTCAAATTTTACATAAAATGCAATTAATAAGTGTAATTAGTGAGTTAGTGTGATATATATATATATATGTATATATATATATATATAGTTTGCTGTTTTGTAATTAGATTTATTTGCCTTTTGTTTAGTACAATTTTATACTTGAGTAATATGCTTTGTTTGTTTTCTTGAATTCATATCTATAGTTTTCCTAGGGTTAAACTGAAAGGATCATAATATGATTTTCAGAAAAATTTTACTTTTTTTTGATAAAGTGAGGAATTCATTGTAAGTGTAGCATAGAATATACATTGAATAAGTACCCCAAAGGTAAGTTTTATTTGACCATTGTCAGGACAATCATGAAATATTTTATACAATTATGGAATTTGTTCTCTGAAAGGGAATAGATTAACAGCACATGGAGTTATTCATAACTCATGCCTTTATTGTTTAAAATTAAGTCTAAGGTGATGATTTGCTAGAAAAGCTCAGCAGACACTGAGAAAATCAGAGTGGACTGAGATATTAAATCTAGGTGGCTTACGTGTCATTCTATTGTAGGAGGGACGAGACCCACACAAAAAACTAAACACGAACAAGATGAACCCAGAACAGTTTTCTTTGTTAAAAACTTCCAGCAAATTTACCTCATACTGAAAAGAAAAAATACAACTTACCCAGGGGCTTTCTTGAGCCTGTCTTCTGCTCTCCAGGGGCCACAACCAGGTATCTTGGAGACTTCATTGCAGTGCTCAGGCATTTGGGGTGAGAGCTCACCCTCTGAGAAACATGGCAGCATGTGCTGGGAACCATGAGAGATTAGAAGAAAATAGCTTCAGACTAACATCAACACAACTGCTGCCACAGAGTTTGGTTGGGAAGGAAAAAAAAAAAAGAGAGATGATCCAGTGGACTTTAAGCCTGTTTATTTTTTGTTTACTCAAAATTTCATTTCATTATATTTAATAAATCTACAGTTCAATAGGCTTTTGTACTAAAAGTGAGCCTTGTCATAGCTTGTGTGAGTGTTTTTAAATAAAATCATACAAATATTTAGTCTTTCATTTTGATCAAGAAATTAAATATAGATGATCAGCTATAGGAATTATATAAAATACATACATAATATATACAATCCGGGGATGACACATTTTAAACCATTACTAAATGTTTTTTTTTTCCTTTCTGATCACCTGATAATTTTTAACATTAGAAAATATATTTGAAAGAATCTTATGTCTATGTGGATTCCCATACATATAGAATTAAGTTTGATTTTCTCCTGTTAAAAAAGAAAAGAAAAATATTTGAAAGATATTTCCCTTCATCAGCTGTCATATATTTGGTACACTGTCCTGCACCAGGGATCATTAAAATCATGATTAATTGTAACATTAGCAAATGTATTGTTGAAGCCTTTGTGGAAGAGATGGTCCTACCATCTTAAGACTTCAGGATTTCTCTACAGTTCTGTTTTGAATTTGTTTAGTGACACTCATTGGTCCTGTTTCCTGGATCTCTCATTGAAGAGCAGTTACCAAATGCTTTCTCTGTGAATATGTCAAAAATCAGTTACTGCAACTGAAAACTGCATTTTTCAAAGGAGAAAAAAAAAAAAGCATGTGTTCTTTAAGAATATTAGGAATATTCTAGGAATAGAGCTCAAGTTTGAATATTAAATCTTTGAGTTGATTACTTTGCTCATATTTTATAGTTATGCATTGAAGTCTTATACTTGCTTATTTATACTTCAAATTCTATTTTGAAATTCAGAAAGTAAAGAATTTTAATGATGATGGGCTTTTTCACATCTATGTATTTCCATTTTAGAAAAAAGTCACCTTAGAGGTGCCTGAATGGCTCAGTTGGTTAAGCGTCCAACTTCAGCTCAAGTCATGATCTCATGGTTCATGAGTTTGAGTCCCGTGTTGGGCTCTTTGCTGTCAGTGCAGAGCCCACTTCAGGTCCTCTGTCCCCCTCTCTCTTTGTCCTTCCTCTGCTTGTGCTCTGTCTCTCTCAAAAATAAACATTTTTTTTAAAAGACACCTTAGATAGCAAGTACATTCTGTTTTTAAAAATGTAAAGCTTTTAAGTGGAATAAGATACTAGAAATTAGATTGGTGGAGCCTTGGTTCTGCTCCATGTCATGTCCTTTCAGCTCCACCTAATGTTTTTAAGAGTGTCTGAAGCACTTTCTACCTGTCCCCATTCGTTAGAGCTTTCTCAGGCAGAACAGAAGTGAGGAAAAGAGTTCAGACTTTGGAGTTTGCCTTCCTCATATACTAAGATAAAGGTCGTCAAATTCATTAGGAAAATCAAGCAACCTGCAGAGAAGATTTTATTTTCTTTAATTTTTTTAAATTTTTATTTCTTTTTTTGAGAGAGTGAGAGAGAGAGAGAGAGAGTATGAGCGGGATAAGGGCAGAGAGAGAGGGAGACACAGAATCTGAAACAGGCTCCAGGTGCCAAGCTGTCAGCACAGAGCCCGACGCGGGGCTCAAACTCACGAACTGTGAGATCATGACCTAAGCAGAAGTTGGATGCTTAACCGACTGAACCACCCAGGCACCCTAGAGAAGATTTTCTAGTATCTCAGATCCTGATCCACAGTGCTATGTATGGAGAATGGAACACACTTTACTGTTGAATAAAGTATCAATTTCATTGATAATGGATTGGTAATAATAATAACAACACGATAATAGAAAGAGCAGCTAATTTTTGTTTAGTGCTGTTTATGATATGCTGTATATTTTCCATGTATTAGCTTCCTCCCACAATAGCCCAATAAGTTAGGTGCTAATCCATGTTTAAGGAAGGTTTAGCTATAAAATTTATCTATGTTACCATAAAACTTGCTTAGTAACAGCTGGTCAGTGTAATAATGATCCAGTGTTTGAGTAGTTATTCCAAGTATAAATGCATAGGCACACTGAGCAACATTAGAATGCTACTGAAAAATAGAACTCTGATATCCTTTGTTTTAAATAAACAAATTTCCCCTCATTCTCAGACAAAGGTTGTGAGCATAATAGACATGTCACAATAGACTCAGGAAAAATAGATAAATTTACATTTGTCATAGATTTCAGAAAGGTCAAACAGGTACCAGTGTTTTTTCTCTCTGTCCCTTTCTCTTGCTCTCTCCCTCCCTCTCTCTATATAGTATATATTTGTATCCCTAAATACATTATTCAATGTGTCTAAGCCTTAATTTCCATAGCCATAAAAGCAAGGATGATAATATCCTTCATAGTATATTTTAGGAATCACATTTGATAATATAAGGAAAATATTACCCAGAGTGTTCCTTACATAATATATCATTTTCTATTTCCTTTGCCTGATCTCCTGATGATAAAGCACTTAGAAATCTCATGCTTTACGAATATTAATTTTTTAAAAAGTCAAACAGGCCCCCAATAGTAGTTTTTGCATAATTCACTCATTACCAGGAAACAAGCAATTTTATAATAGATACTATGGATTATAAAAGAGCTGAACTGTTTAATATTTCAGTATACTAGAATAAGTGGTATACAATAAACAACTTGGCAATGAGATGACATTAGACATTACCTAAAATTACATTGATGTAGTGAAGTGCTGAATTATGAGTGGCAATAAGAGGACAAGATGGCATATGAAGTGCTAATTGTTGTACAGGGATTAAAAAGAAATTTAAGGAAATACAGTCCATTGAGGCTCTGAGCTTTGAGGGAAAGTCTTGGGTAGACCCTAGAAGGATAGGTGGTCTATGTATATATGGGCAAGGGAAGGGAGAGAATTCCAGACAAGGAAAGTGCTTGAATTAAGGTACAAAATGGGAATAGCTTCGTTTGCATGTGCGTGCGTGTGTGTGTGTGTGTGTGTGTGTGTGTGTGTGTGAGACGTGCATGCATGAGGGCTGGGGCTGTCAACCTGCCTTGATCACAAAGTTCTTATTAGTCAACAATGAGAAATAAGGTTGGATGGGTTCACTGAGGCAGGATTATGCATTCCTGGGCTCCAGGCACAAAAGCAGTATTTCATCCCTGGCTTGGCATGAAGGGTCTCAACAATTTCAGTTAATAATGTTGATGTTGGTCATATGTCCCCCATTCATGAGTATAAATAATGGGCCATTTTCCCACTTATTTATGTATTTTTCCTAGATTATCAACATATTTTATTAGCATTATTTATTTCTATTAAAGGTAAAGTAGTATATTCATGTAGCCATCTACCAGGCACCAAGCTAAAGATAATATGAAGAAATGAACTTCTTCAGGGCTATTATGCATCACACTTTGGGCTTAAGTATTGAGGAGACAGAAGTGACTAAGAAATACAACCGGTGTCCAAACAGACCTTATAGTCTAAGAGAAAGCATAGGCATTGATTTTTTTTTTTTTTAAAGTGCAAGGAATTTTGAAACGACAGGCATCTAGAGTGCTGTAACCCCATCTAGAGAGTAAGTGGAAACTCACAGAGGAATGAAAGGCATCTTCTCATCATGGAGTCATACAATAAGCAGTTGAACACGTCCTCCATACTGTCTCCTCGGTTACTAATGGAGGTTCAGTATTTCAGGGATGGTGGGTCTTATTCATAAAGTTTCTTTGTGTCTTACCAACTGCTAAGTGCTTTTGAGAAGAGGCAAACATAGCAAGAAAACCAAACAGCTTTTAAGGGGTTGTTGTGAAACAAGGCGAACACATGTAAGAGAGGCATTAGTGGTAAGCTGGAATTTACTTTGATTTCAGAATCAGGAACCATCTAAACTGGTCTAAGTGTTTCTAGGTGCACCAGAGTGTTGTCTGTGTTAGTATGCTAACTCCTAAAGGATAGCCCTATTGATTTTGGTGGTTAAGGCAGTTTCGTGGCTATGGCCACTGCTCACCTCTTACTAGTTGGGATTCTAGAATAACCATGGTCCAGAGGCCATTGGCCAGTGCAGAGACACCCAGTCTCAGCCCTGATGACAGAGCGTTTAGCAGGATTGGCTTCTGGTGTGTATTGCAACCAGGTGTTTCTTCAGAGATTGGAGCAGGGGATGCATTCAAGCCTTCATACAAAATTCAGATACATAGAGGCTCCAAAAGATTGTTATGAAAAAGACCACTCTTCTGAGACCTGTTAATAGGCATTTCTTTAAAAGCATGACAGGAGAGGCTGTTCCTTGGTGTTGTAAAGTTGATGAACTCCAGATAATCAGGCTCTTTCCTTTGTCTGATATGTAAATGTGTCGTGAGTCTCATCCTGGGTTCTGGTGCGCGGCATTTCCCAAAGGTAGTTGGGCCCTGGTAACAGCTTGATACACCAGTGTTTATGCGCAGTTTTAGGAGAGTCTACAGTAGATTGTACCAATCTGATCGTGATTACTGTGACATTTTTATTTCTTGACGTCTGTGAGATCAGTCTTTCCTCATTTTGTGCCCCTGACACAGTGCCTTTGGCCTACGTCGGAAACTAGTCTTGGCTTGTCAAAGAAACAGACTGAAGCCAGATCGAGTGTTTTTTATCAAAGGATGCCACACACAAACTTTTAGAGATTTTACTCTCCATGAGATACTACAAAACAAATTAAATGCCTCATGCTCTAGCTTCCATCATTTCTTATTCTGACCTCAGTGAAAATTCAAAGCAGCTGATAACTATTATATAATCGTTCTCATATATTTGTTTACTGTTAGCAAATCACTCCTTCCTTCTTTCTTTTTAAATGATGAGTTATCCTAGTTCCTTTTTAAATCTGTCACATAGAAACACACACTCCTTTCATTTCTCGCAAATAATCCCACCCACGTCTGTCTGGTGGTATAACTCGTTAGGAGTGCACTTGTTCAGAGGTGTGTTGAGAAGCTTTCTATAAATCTTTTTGAAAGAGATTTGTATAGGGGCGCCTGGGTGGCTCAGTCGGTTGAGCGTCTGACTTCGGCTCAGGTCATATTCTCGCAGTTTGTGGGTTCGAGCCCCGCATCAGGCTCTGTGCTGACCGCTTGCTCAGAGCCTGGAGCCTGCTTCAGATTCTGTGTCTCCTTCTCTCTCTGCCCCTCCCCCGCTCACACTTTGTCTCACTCTGTTTCTCAAAAATAAATCAATGTAAAAAAAAAAAAGAAAAAAAAAAAAAAGAAAGAGATTTGTATATTCCTGCCACATATCCTGTATTTTAAATTCAGGTTGTGTGTGTGTGTGTGTGTGTGTGTGTGTGTGTGTGTGTGTAATGACCACTGATTTTTGTGACCTAACGTTATTGTTTTTACCCCTAAATTACTGTTGCCAGACAAAATAAAGGGTGCCCAGTTACATCTGAATTTCAGATAAACAACGAATAGTTTTCTAGGATAAGGTATGTCTCACATACCAAAAAATTCCTTAGTTTATCTGAAATTCAAATTTGACTAGGAATCCTGTATTTTTATTTGCTAAATCTAAGCACCCTCGTGAGATAACAGAGCACTCATGGATCGTAGCAACTGTTCTCATGTTTTCAGTTTACAGTGAGTCACACACCTCTCCCCTGCCTGTAGCAGACGCAGAACATATTCCAAAATGCTTGAATAATACCTCTTGTCTTCTAATGTTGATAACTTACTACAGATATCAGTGTTTGAAAGAGTTTCTTACTACCTTAGTGAAAAGCTTAGGTGTCCTAAGCACCTCCGTGACCACGTAATCTTAGGTGTCTTAATTTCTCTGAATGTCAGATGCCGCAACAGTTAATGGGGATAATAATAACTACCTTTTAAGCCTGTGGCAAGGATGAGAATATTGTGATTTTTGTAATGGGCCTGACACAACCCCTGGAGCTTCCTTCTGGAACATCACTAATATTGTTAGAGTGGCAACGCATGCCGGGTGCTGCCCCTTGGCACCAGGGAGGTAAGAGTGAACTAGACAAAGTCCCTGTTGATGATAAACAAGAAACAAAGAAGTAGAGAAGGTTTAGACAATGGTAAGAGCTAAGTAAAACATTAAATGCGTAAACATGAAGGACCATTAGCAGGGCCAGCCTGCTCAGGATTGACGGAGGGCCCGCCCTGAGGTGGTCACATTTTGTGGGACTGGAGTGAAAGAAGTTGCTGGCTATGAGGAGACCCAAGGGGAGAATTTAGGGTAAACGGAGTTCTAAGTGCAGAGGCAGAGAGAGCTTGGCTGGCTGAAGAGTTGGGGCGTGGGGAAGGAAACAAACAGTGCTAGAGCATGAATGAAGAGCAGATTTCTAGAACACTGTCCTCAAACTGTCTGTGGTGAAGGACAATTTTGTTTTATTCCCAATTCTACAAAACACAATAAAAATTACCACACAAATGAAATGAAGAAAAGCACATACACAATGCAAGCCCATATTTCTTAGATTCAGCAGCATAAAATTATAGTTTAATAAGTGATATCAGAACAAATATAACCGGGAAAAAAAGAGTTACAAAGGCTGTAACATATTCATTAAAAGTGTGTATCTAGGCAAACAATATACCCTGTTTAATAAGATATGTCCACCAATCATACACGTGAATGTAGCAATGTCAATCTGCTATGCAAGTTTGTTACTCTGACTTCCACAGATGAGATTGGTGCCCAGACCACACTCTGTATGGCTGCAAGATTGCTCTACTAGGGAAAAGACAGAGATCAAATGGCCATAAGAAGTCAAGATTTAAATCTAAGTGCTAACCAGATAGTAAATTAATAAAAATATGAAGAATGATGACAATAAGGAAGATTTGTTTTTATGGTCAACTGTGAAGGAAATGGGATTATCTTTATCCTCAACTTCCCAGAAGCTTAGGTCTAAGCAGGGTGATTCATTGTGGAAGATGTCCACAATGGGAAAGTGTCCACATTCTTCCAAGGCTCCCACCATTTCCATAGTACCAGATGGTTCTTCCTTTCAGCGATGTGCTGGAAAGAGAGATCTAAGCGGGGAGAAAAGAGAACTCCATTCTAGTCTGGCTCTGACTGATAGCAACACTTGGTCATGTTATTCTTAACATGTCTTAGTTTTCTCACTTGTAAAAAGAAAAAAAAAGGTGGAGGACTAGCTAATATTTAAGGTACTTTTGAATTCTGAAATTTTATAAATCTATGATTCTAATTGTACCTTTTTTCAACAGGAGAATGAAATTTTCAGAAAGAGAACATGCTAAATTAAAATCATGTAAATAATTTCAAATTATTTTTAATCAAATCAGAGTTGTTTTAATCAAACTAATCAAAATAAAACTAAAATAAAAAAATGTTTTTTATTTTAGGGGAGTGAAACTGCTAGCAAATATTTGAATAGCTGAAATTTCTTCTAATTACTATATCCTGACTCCACTCTGGGTTTACCTTACTAGGACAGGGTTTCCAGCATACTTTGGTTAAGCTGTCTGTGGATTCAAAAATTAGTATTCATTCACTTTCTCTTTTCTTCTTCTTCTTCTTCTTCTTGCATCTTGATTTATTTTCTTTGTACTCATAATAGGAGCATTTAATTAGTTATACTTAAGAAAAGTTAACCCCTCCAAGCAGATTGGACAATTTCTCTCAATGTTATCCTATAAGGAGCAGCTGCCAGATGAAACCTTTTTTTCTGTTTGTTTTAACTTTTAAATTTATTTAAATCCAAGTTAGTTAGCATATGGTGTAATAATGGTTTCAGGAGTAGAATCTGGTGATCCATCACTTACATATAACGCCCAGTGCTTATCCTTAAAGGCCATCCCCCACCCAACACCTTTCCAGCAACCCTCAGTTTATTCTGTCAGTTTCCCTCCGTCTCTCTTTTTATCTTATTTTTTCTTCCCTTCCCCTGTGTTCATCTGTTGTTCTTATTCCAGTATTCTTCATCATGTTTCAAGCCTTAGGGTGACTGATTTCTGTATAGGTTCTCTGTGATAATTCGGGGGAGGTGCCAAAAAAAATGTTCCTTCCTAGAATATTTTAAAGGTACATTTCTAAGAGATTCAAATAAAGATGTCCTGGAAATTGCCCATTCATTAATTAGATATTTACCAACCCCTTCATTTAAATATTAGAATAATATAAAAGCAAATGGTACCCAACTATGCCCATAAGAAGACCATGATTTGTTTGGGAAGAGACACTCGATTTAATGGGTAGAACTCTTTAATGGAGAGAGAACGCTTTAATTTAGTGCTGTGAGAACCTCAGGTCCGGAATGGATAAACTCCCCGGCAGAGTTAAGACAAGAGTTTTGGGCATACTAGAATGGGATCTTGAAGAATGACTGGAAAGGACACTTCAGTCCCGAGGAAAAGCTCAAGCTCGTGCACAGGTAAGGCAGGGGAGAGGCGGGCACTTCTGCGAGGCATTTGGAGGGAAGAGGCATGTGCTCCTAGCATTGCATTTTGAAGATTATTATGTTACCAAGTTTGGAAATGATTTCTGCTACAGGGGAAGACACCTCAGAGGATTTAAGCAGAGAAAGGGAGAGTCACTGAGAGCCAATAGTGTCAGGCATTTTACCGGTATTACCCCATTTAATCCCGATCAGTCTTCCTGGTGGTCTTGACAGTCCCTAGTTTATAAATGAAGAAACAGCCCCAGGCAGGTTTGCCAACGTCCCTCAAGTAACAGAGCTAGCTGAGTGGCAGAAGATGGCATTTGAATCTAATTGTTTGACTTCCCAGTTCTGAGGGCCAGGCATTTTTTTACACCTCAGCACCGGGCCTCCAGAAAGGGTGGACAGACAGACTCATGGCTGGTGGGAAAAGTTCTCATCCATCTTTGCCCTCGGGCCACCCAACTTCTAATGCTCCCTTCAAAAGGTTATCCCCCAGGGCATTTTATGTGCAAGGGGATGGGAATTTACCTAACTTCAGAATGCCGTGCCCTTGCTTATCAACAATGGCCTCACGGGGTCTGCCTTCAGGCTTTTCATCCCACTGCAGGTCTGGCCGAGCAGTTCACAGGCTACAGGGACAAACTTAATTAAATTCAAGTGAGTGTTGTTAGGAGGGCCTGTCAGGCGCAGTTGTGTGCAGCTGAATAATTGAGTTGTGCACGTTTTTTTTCCTCTTTGCCTTCTTGGTGGTAGGCTTTTTTGGGGGGTTTTGTTTTGTTTTCTTTGGGTTTCTAAAGATGACCCTGACACTTTTCATAAAGCTGTTTTCTAGTAGGAACGCCCTCCATCAAAGAGACGCAGTTTGGTTGCCAGGCTACCGTGAGAAAAGAGAACTCCAAAGTGACAATGCCGACCTTTTCCTGGAGGATCCAGGGTCTACGCTGGCTCAGTACAAAAGTACCTCCCAGGGACCTCACAGCTAGAACTCCGCAGTGTCACTACCTGAACGCCAAGCTGCCGGGCAGGAAGGCACAGCCTCGCCCGGAGGCAGCTCATAGCTGCCACTGAAAAACGAACCATATCAAATTGGCAGTGAGGAAGAGAAAGGTCACTTAGAAATCCACTTTAAAAATATCACTTATGATAAGCCCAGATGAATCCAGTGAAGGAGCGTTTTTCCAGCATAGCCCCCTGCTTGGGAGAGAGGAGGCAACAAAGGTTTTGCAGGCTGGTTGCTTACGTGTTTGGGGCTGGATTGTATGAGCCTTTCATATACCTCAGATTTTAGCCTTTAGGTGGTTTTGTTGTTGTTGTGTTGTTGTTGTTGTTGTTCTTTTTAGATTGTCTTTATTTCTTCTGGGTGTTTAAATATCCTGAAGTTTACCACTCAGGGATTCCTCAGTTCCTGCTTCCCTGCTGATGGTCAGTAATCATCCTATCTTTATGTTAATTTCCAGCTGTAATTAAGCTCCAGCATTGATTTCCAGTATGAAACACAAAACAGATATAAATGATGGAGTGAATATTTAAAAAAAACTCTGTTGTTCCAGACCTGGGAATCACTAGTTGAAAGAATGCAATGCAGAAGAAATTTTTAGTTTTTCATCCATACAAATAAGGTTTTGGAGAGGGCTTTTGGCTTGAAAACACCTGGCTGTATTTCACGACAATACACCATGTTATGGAAGTGTTTATAAATTAGGTGTGCATATTAAGTTTTCTTCTTTTTAAAAATATTTTAATGTTATAGTTGCTTCCACCCTGATAATGGTATGGAACTGCAAAGTTTATAAAATGTTATCTTTCACATTACACACATGATGAAATGGAGGTTGACTATACAAAACTGTGCACTATCTGTGCCAAAATTGGGTTCTTTCTCAAAAAAGTCTCCTGATCCTTGTACTAGAGTGGGTAGGGAGGAGATTCTATGTGACTCAGTCTCATCCTCTGCCTTTTTTTTTTTTTTTATGATTTTAGGCCCCTTCTCTCTTTGGACCTCTGAGGATCTTTGGGTTTTTTTAGACAACATACTAAAGTAATATATGATCTGGCCATGTGGGCCAGAGATAAATTCTTCCATAGGTCTCTATGGTTTCCTTTCTTCAATCAGAGAACATCTAGGACTTAAAGCATTAATTGCAAAAAGGATCAATAAGTGATGAATTTGCAATTCAGTCAGAGGCAGTGAAAATCCTGAAATTTACAGATGGAATAACTAAAGAGTCTAATATTAATTTAACAAAATATTTAATGAGCACCTACTATATGCCAAACATTATTCTGAAAGCTGGAGCTATAGCAGTAAACGAAGAAAGTGACTACCTAGCTAGGTTGGTGGAGATCAATTGTAAAGAAACATGAGGTCAGGGCTCTAAGAGCGACATAGGGATGCTCCCTGATTGGTGTTGGCACACTTTCCAAAACATTCTACCATTTGTATTTGGAATGTTATGCAAAGCTTTCTCCTTACACAGGGAAGGTTTGGTTTGTTTAAAATGGTCTATAGAGGTTTGGGACATAAATGTAAATATATCCTTTATAAATATCAATAAAAAAGCCATTGTGTTGAGAAATTCACAGAGCCTGAAGTTTGGATATAAAAGCCAGCAGGCATTCTTCTGGGCATGTTTTCCCCGAGGAGATGTTTAGTGGAAGAGGTCAATATTTGAAACAGAGAATTTAATTCATGGAATTGGTTAAACAGATTAGGGGAGGGGTGCCTCGGTGGCTCAGTTGGTTAGGGAACGGATTTTGGCTCAGGTCATGATCTCGGGATTTGTGGGTTTTCATGTTTTGTGGGTTCTCATGTTTTGTGAGTTTGAGCCCCTCTCTTGGGCTCTGTGCTGACAGCTCAGAGCCTGGAGCCTGCTTTGGATTTCTATGTCTCCCTCTCTCGCTGTCCCTCTCCTGTTGGCACTCTGTCTCTCTCTCTCTCTGTGTCTCTCTCAAAAATAAACGTTAAAAAAAAAGAGAGAGAGAGATTAGGGGAGACAGAGACACCAAACAGAGGCCAATAAGGCAACGATTAGCAACAAGAAGCTGTTGAACTTCTGGCTGGAGGGGAAGAGGAGAAAGTCCAGGATGTGCCAGGGCCACAGAGCAGAAACTGGTAAAGGCTGCCTGGAGCTGGAGTCCTGAGTGGAGGCGCTGCTCAAGGCAGAGAGAGGGGGTGAATCTGCTTTGTGCCATCCTCCCATCTTCCAGGATCCCATTAGTGCCTCTCATTACAAGGAAGCCAGTTAACAAGGGTGATTGAGAAACACAGGCTGCAGGAGTCAGATTCCTCAGAACATAAAGGAGAGCAGATAAAGACAAGAAATGAATTCGGTAGATACCAGCCAAGGTCTGCACATTTATTGACTTTTCTTTGTTCGGGGTGGGCTCTCGGACAAAACTGGTTGGGCTCAAATCCTAGCCTTGCTACTTACCTCTATGTAATCTCGGCCAAGTTACCTAGTCTCTCAAAGTCTCATCTTCTCATCTGTAAAATGAGGAACAAGTAGGAATGATATTATATAACTTGGAAGACTGGTCTTAAATGAAATAATGTAGTTTAGTGTGTTATTTTTTTTTTAATTTTTTTTTTAACGTTTATTTATTTTTGAGACAGAGAGAGACAGAGCATGAACGGGGGAGGGTCAGAGAGAGGGAGACACAGAATCTGAAACAGGCTCCAGGCTCTGAGCTGTCAGCACAGAGCCTGGCGCGGGGCTCGAACTCACGGACCGTGAGATCGTGACCTGAGCCGAAGTCAGACGCCCAACCGACTGAGCCACCCAGGTGCCCCAGTTTAGTGTGTTATTTTTATCATGTTCACTGATTGTAAAGCATTGCACTAGGTGATATGAGAAGTGTAATAAAAGCCATTACTGTCCTCAAAGTCACGTATAATTTATTCTGGGGAGGAAACGCACTGATAAATAATACAAGGGACTGTACCATACAGAGGGCAGAGTGAATGTTGTATGTCAATTAAGTATGGAACCTCTATATTCTGTTTTCAAGTTGCAAAGTGGAAGGGATGGTATTATGTGAAATTACTTTTAAATCCTAACAGATTTGTGGGCAAAAGAGCAGTTTATTTTTTATACATTTTTGCATTATGAAAGCAACAATATTTATCATAGGAAATTATGATTATATGGAATGATACAAAGAAGAAAACAATTGTTGGTCATCTTAACATTCAGAGATGGTCACATAATATTTGATATATTCCTTACCATCCTCTCTTTAATAAAGGTATATAATGTATACATACATTATTCATTTATAAAATGTAAAACATAATTACATATCACTATAAATCCTGATTAATTTTATTACTATCCCGAAAGGCTTTCCAAATGTTATGAAATATAATTTTACATAATTTTGGCTACATAATATTCACATTCTATCAAGACCTTGTCTATTTTCCTCTTTTTGGACCTTTGATGAATTTCCAGTTTTTCATAATTAGAAATAGTGGTGTAATGGCATAACTGTAAACCAGAGAACTCAAGCTCAGATGCCTGCAGGGTGAAGTCAAGTCCCTAAAAACCAGCCGAGTATAAGACAGCCCGGTCTGGTAGAGACAGGGGAGAATGCATGCCCCATTTAAGGACACTCAGGACACAACCACCAAAACAAAAACAGCAGTAGGATTTTGCAGTTGGGTCATCAGTTTGAAACTTCTGGACTTTTGTAAAAGCTTTCCAGAAAACTACCTGAGGAGATTAAATGCTTGGCTCAATTCTTCCTCCTCCACTGAGTCCATGACTCTTCCGTGGTGTCATTCTGTGTGGTGTGTATGTCCTCACGCCTTGACCCAGAATGTGGTTTTAGGATTCGTTTTGGCTTCTGGTCTGTGTGAGTTCTGAGCCTGGATCCATAGGAGTCTAGCACATTTCCATTTTCCCTCTCCTACCTCTGCCAAAGCAAACCTTCCTCCTGGTTTCAGGAGAAGGATGAGATCCACAGAGAAGAGAGCCATGCCAGCCAGAATTTCAGTATGAAGCAGAACCATCCTCCTGCCCCCAACACCTGTACGTGAGAAATAAATGTTTATTTTTTTATGCCTTCATAACGTTGGCAGTAGCTAAACATACAGTATTAAGTTGTTTTCTAGAAAAGTATAAATTTGCATTCACCTACCAATGCGAGTTCAAAATATCTCATTGTTTGATTTTGCATTTTGGGCTTACTAAAATTTCACTTTTAATTTTACATGTTTATTAATTATTTGTTTCTTCTTTTGATCATGTCTTTGACAGTTTTTCTACTATAATTTTGTTTGCAGGAGCTCCTTATATATTAAAAATGTGAGGGTGTATTCACATATTTAATGAATCTACTATGTGTCAGACACTGTTCTTATCTATAATCCTTGTTAACACTTTTTCCTCCAAATTTCTGTTTACCTTTTAATTTTAGTGTATGATTGTTTATACCCCATGTGATCAATTTTTTTCCCTCTGTTTTTCTTTCCCCTTGTCTTTAATGCATAGGAAACAGAAAACAGATTTTTTTTCTTTTGTTGTGTTTTTTTTTATTTTTTTAATATATGAAATTTATTGTCAAATTGGTTTCCATACAACACCCAGTGCTCATCCCAAAAGGTGCCCTCCTCAATACCCATCACCCACCCTCCCCTCCCTCCCACCCCCCATCAACCCTCAGTTTGTTCTCAGTTTTTAACAGCCTCTTATGCTTTGGCTCTCTCCCACTCTAACCTCTTTTTTTTTTTTTTTTTTCCTTCCCCTCCCCCATGGGTTTCTGTTAAGTTTCTCAGGATCCACATAAGAGTGAAACCATATGGTATCTGTCTTTCTCTGTATGGCTTATTTCACTTAGCATCACACTCTCCAGTTCCATCCACGTTGCTACAAAAGGCCATATTTCATTCTTTCTCATTGCCACGTAGTATTCCATTGTGTATATAAACCACAATTTCTTTATCCATTCATCAGTTGATGGACATTTAGGCTCTTTCCATAATTTGCCTATTGTTGAGAGTGCTGCTATAAACATTGGGGTACAAGTGCCCCTATGCATCAGTACTCCTGTATCCCTTGGGTAAATTCCTAGCAGTGCTATTGCTGGGTCATAGGGTAGGTCTATTTTTAATTTTCTGAGGAACCTCCACACTGCTTTCCAGAGCGGCTGCACCAATTTGCATTCCCACCAACAGTGCAAGAGGGTTCCCGTTTCTCCACATCCTCTCCAGCATCTAGAGTCTCCTGATTTGTTCATTTTGGTCACTCTGACTGGCGTGAGGTGATATGAGTGTGGTTTTGATTTGTATTTCCCTGATAAGGAGCGACGTTGAGCATCTTTTCATGTGCCTGTTGGCCATCCGGATGTCTTCTTTAGAGAAGTGTCTATTCATGTTTTCTGCCCATTTCTTCACTGGGTTATTTGTTTTTCGGGTGTGGAGTTTGGTGAGCTCTTTATAGATTTTGGATACTAGCCCTTTGTCCGATATGTCATTTGCAAATATCTTTTCCCATTCCGTTGGTTGCCTTTTAGTTTTGTTGGTTGTTTCCTTTGCTGTACAGAAGATTTTTATCTTCATAAGGTCCCAGTAATTCACTTTTGCTTTTAATTCCCTTGCCTTTGGGGATGTGTCGAGTAAGAGATTGCTATGGCTGAGGTCAGAGAGGTCTTTTCCTGCTTTCTCCTCTAAGGTTTTGATGGTTTCCTGTCTCACATTCAGGTCCTTTATCCATTTTGAGTTTATTTTTGTGAATGGTGTGAGAAAGTGGTCTAGTTTCAACCTTCTGCATGTTGCTGTCCAGTTCTCCCAGCACCATTTGTTAAAGAGACTGTCTTTAGAAAACAGATTTTTAATCTTAGTTTTGCACTCTGCTGCTTTTTGCTGGTTTCTCCTCCCAGTGACACTCTGTCTTTCTTCCTCCTTCCTACTCTGCCTGATTCTCTCTTCACCTTGCCTGTTTTCTTTCCCTTTCTGACTTCTTTATTTTCTAACACTTCTTTTCACCTATAATACTTTTTCTCCTATAACTCAATAGTCACATGTAAAATAAAAGTTGTTTTAAAATATTTTAATCTATTACTATAAATCAGAATTTTCTTTACATTCTGTATGAATACAGCAATTAAGTACTACTTTTTATCTGATAAAAAACTTAACTGTATTAAGTCACTTTTATTTGCTTATAGCTTTGCGTTTCTCTTTAGGTGCATAGAGTTCCTACCTAAAAAGATTCCATGCTGAACAACAATTCTATTCAATTCAATAAATGTGTGATTTATATTATGCACTCAATAGCTCATGAGAACCTTATTAGGGATACTTTTATAAAACAAGGATTAGAGACAATGGACTTAATATGATCACAGAAATAAATATAATAAATATGGCAATTGCCCCAAGAGAGGTACAGACAATAGAGATTGGGAATTTAAAGGGAGAAACCACATCCAATTTAGGAGGTGGAATATTTCCATTATGAAAAGTTGTTTGAGATAAACGTTGATGAACTATAGACGTTTAACAATGTCAGTTACACCTGTTAGTTTCGTCCACTCCAAAACCTTGTCTTCTGGGGTCATCGCCTTGATTTTCCTTCTACCTGACCCACCTTCCACACTCAGGCTGTGTGGCTTGGGTGAGGTTGATCCCATCCTTGTTTCATGAGTTGCATGTGGGCCAAATCTGACTAGTCAGGTAACAATTACTACCTTGAAAATATTTGACCCAGTGCAGTTAAAAGGAACTTTCTCTTTTATGGCTGCAAAAGTTGGAGCTACAGGAGTTTACTACAGAAGTTTACTACATGAAAGTAAATCGAAGGCAACGCAAAGGGAAATAGAGGTGAGAGATGGACAGAGTATGGGATGAAGCAGGTCAGGAGAGAGTAGAGATCAAATGAAAGTGAGTCTTACGTCTTGATGACATTATTCAAGCCCCTGGATCCAACAGTTTCTCAAACTGACATCTAGACTTTTCAACTACACAGCCAATAAAACGTCTTCTTGCTTATGCTTTCATGTATTAGGTTTTAGTTATTCGATGATGAAAGAGTCCTAATAGGCAGAAATGGAAGACAGGGAGCTGTATTAGGAGTGAACCACATGAGCAAAGGCATGACAGTGGTAACGCCTGGGGGTATGGTCAGGGAATAGCAATTATCTCACCGGGATGGAGTGCATGACACAGACACACAGACACACAGATGTGTAGTAATGGAAAAGAAGTTGGGAAAGTTGGGGAATTATAGTAGAAATTTTGCATGAAAATCTGAATGTATGTTTACGTATCCAGGCCATCACTGTCCAAAGAAATATAATGTGAATCACATATGTAATTTTAAACTTCTGTTAATCACTCAATAAAGGTAAAGCTAATTTTAATAATGTTCTCTAACCCAACATATCCATAATATTACCAATTCAGCATTTAATCCCTATAAAAATTAGTATAAAGATGTTATACTTAATTTTTTGTACTGTTTCCAAACCCCAATGTGCATTTTACACTTCCAGTCTGTCTCACTTTATAATGACCATGTTTCAAGGGCTCAATAGCCACAGGTAGATAGTGACTACTGCATTAAACTGCATAGATCTTAGTAATGCAGAGATACTGAGTAGCCTATCACATTATGAGGGTTGTGTTTTAAGAAATTTAATGTGTCACGATCTTCAAAATTATGAGGGAAGGAAAGGCTGAAGTAGGAAGCTATTCACTGAATTATGTAAATGTTCCAGGTAATAAAGAAAGTTCAAACTAGAATCATAAAAGCTGGAATTAAATGGAGCTACATTAAAGACTGCAGAGGTAAAAATGTATACAGTTCAACAGAGATTTGGCATGAGGATAATGGAGATAAAAATAGAAGTGATGATAAAATAAATTTCCCATCAAGAAATATAGGGATGTTAAACGGAATACTTTAGTAGTAAAAATGATGACTTTTACTTTGTAGATGTTTCAGATAGTTGTAGGACATCTAAATAATATTGTTCACTAGGCAATTAAAGCTGTGCATCTGTGGCTCAGGGTATGGGGTAGGTAAGAGAAAAGATGTAAGAGAAAAGATGTACCCCATCCCCCACACACCTCCCTCCATCAACCCTCCGTTTGTTCTCTGTTGATTTCTAATGCCATTCTCCAATAAAAAGAGCCAAGGCTTCTTGGAGAAATGGCGAATCCAGGGCTAAGGCAGGAAATACACAAGATGATCTTGGAGTGTCTTGTAGTCATAAAGTAAGAAAGTACCAAGAAAACAAAAGGAACAAAGGAAAGACAGATATCAATGATAAAAGTATGTCAAAGGGACACAGGAATCAAATGAAAACTCCCAATGGCCCAAATAGAAACCATTTTGAACAATGGCACAATAAAGTATTGGATCATAGTTCAAAATAGAAACAAAATGCCCATATATCTATACTGTTATAAATACATGATTGAATATATAAACTAGTGGGGGGAAATAGACAAATCTCCATGCAGAAAAATTCCAAATAATTTGTATAGATATTCTCCCCTCAAGAAAGAGGGGAATAGCTCCCTACTTCTTAAATGTGTAATACATCTAGTAACTTATTTCCAAAAAAATGGAAAAGGAGGTTAAAAAAAAAAAGGTAATTTCACAGGAGAGAAACCTGAAAATACTACCTCAATTAGGTGATCAAGGTTAATATGAACGATAAAGCCATGTGGATAGCATGTACCCTTGGTTGATATGATGAAAATGACACTTTACTTCTGTGGTTTTTCTCCTCAAAATTTATAACCCTTGTGTAATCATTAGAAAAATATCAGACAGATTTTCAGAGACATTTTGCCAAATAAGAGCTCATGGAAACTGGGTGTGGAGTTTATGGGAATTCTCTATAACTTTTTTGTAAGTCACAAACTATTCTAAAATAAAACATTTATTTTTAAAAAAATAACAAATTTGCATGATTATCCTTGAAATGGAGGGCTGATCTTTACTTGTCCTCATAGACAAAAGGCAAGGTCAAGTAGTGCTTGAGGAGAGAAGAAGTCTCCTCCCTTTGAGGAGGAGAGAAGTCACAGGAGAAGGAATTCCTTTAAGATTCTAAAATAGATAGCAGTAGGATATTCTGAAATATTAAATGGTTGGAGGAAATTGTGTTTTTGAAGGTAGTGTAAAAGATCTGAAGTAGTAAACTCAATAGGGATTTTGTAGCAAATATTAATAAGTACATCATATAAATTGTTCTACATGTGAAGAAAATACATTTAATGTATTTAAATGTACATGAAACAAAATGTATTTAAGTGATTACTCAAAATAAATATAATATTTATGTTGTTCAGATGGTGAGAGAGCCAATATACACAACTCAGGTGCACCAACAGGAGTCAGGTTTTACAGAACCAGCGTCTCTAACAATGTGTTACCGAAAGCCTGTTTAGCAGATAATGCTCTTTGTTCAATATGTAATTTTAATAAAATAATTTTAGTAACAAGAATAAAAAAAAATCCCAACTTTGTTGATAGGCAGTCAAAGCCACCTAAAATAATTCAATATCCCAGATAGCCTTGAAGCTGGAGATGGCTATGTGACACAGCTGTGGCTGGTGAGTATTTGTTAGCTTTGGGGAAGATTTTGTCTTCTTAATTATGGGTACCAATGGTTCTTCACAGGTTTCTTTTTTTCTTCTTCTTCTTCCTCCCTGTAACATCAGTTCTATGCCTGGAGTGTAGCAGTACTTTTGTGAATAGGAGGCCATAATCAGGAGGATGAGGCTTACACACTAATGAATAGCTAGATCCTTGATAATAGTTTTCAGTAGCTACACCAGCCTGGAGAGACTGCTGTTAAGACTTCTCGTTATCTGGGGCAAATACTGTCACTCTTAGTAGTGTCTGTTCTATGAAGTCAACATCATTCCTTACTGATACAGTTCCCTAAACGGATTGTACAATTTCAGGGAGAACTTTCCATAACAAGTGAAGGAGGGAGGGAGTAGTGATTTAGCAAATCCAATCAGCTCATAATCAAGCAATCAATGGGATGCATGGCTATTAGAGACGTATTATCCCAAAATCTGTAACCTGGCTTCATATATCCAGTTTTCCTTCTTGATTTAGAAGAAGCTGATCTGTAAAGCGATGGTAGGTTGTGTCATTTCTGCATGTTTCCTTGTCACTAAGCCTGTCTTCCAGCACCCAGTGATTATCAAAAACGACTTATGGAAGATGCATTTTCTTAGAACATTACTATCTGTTACATACTGATTGAAGATAATACATTTTGAAATGTACAGGTGAGGGAAATTCCCCATGGCTGACCACATAAGAATAAAGACGGAGTTGTTGTTTTTCCCAGAAGTGTCATGGCAGAATGTAGTGAGTTGATTCATGACATTTTTTGTAAGTGGATCACTGGACATGCATGATTAGTACCTTCAAGTTAAAAGAGAAATGTTTATATTATTGGTTGTATTCACATGAGTGTCTTCTTTTTAAAATTGCATTGCAGTGTTCAGGTACAATTTGGTGGTATCTGAGATATCTATAAGGGATTGAATATCAGAAGTTTAAGAGAGAAATTGTTTTTGGAAATAAATAGATTTTGTACATAAGGACCTAAAAGATATATTTCTGATGATTTATCTTAAGAGGATTTTATAATATCTTTTCCTTTTTTTCTTTACATTTATTCAGCTCACTCCTTCATATTTTTATTGCTTTTACTATCAAGAAAGTATATATGTCTGTCAGTAATATCATTTGTTTCAATCTACAAGTGAAATTGTTCCTTTTGTTATAAAGAATGAACCTCCAATCTAGTCTAATATTTAGATTAAAAATACAATTTTTTTCTGAACATTGCAGTGTAATGGATTATTGTTAATTCATTGAGGGAAATATGTTCAAACAAACAAAAAGGTAAAGGGATCTCTGAAATGCTGGTTAAAACTCTCTTTGCAGCTGTTTTGGAAGATGATGGAAGCTAGGAAATGGTGAAGAGAGTAGCATAGACTTTTCTTCCATTCATGGACCAACGTAAGTCTAGCATTTTCCCAGATGTCAAAGGACAAACTGACCTAGTTGTTTAATACCGTTTTCAGAAACTTCACAACCAGAGGTTGAAATAAAACAGAAAACATGGGACTACATCCATTAGTGCAAAAACAAAACAAAAAATCCTATATTAACAAAGATGATTGAGTAAGCACATATGACTAATGATCATAGGAGGTGAATGGAAATGACCAGCAGAATATGAAAGTAAGGAATAACTTTTGCTAATTCTGATAACCCATGAAGCAGGGAATTTTCTCACATGACAAGCTGAGGAATTTTGAGTTACTTGAATAAACAGGACTGAAATGAAGAAATGGTTGATGGGACACATAATCCTCTATAGGTGAAGTATAGGTAAGAGCAAGTGCAAAAGTCCTGGCAAAATCCATGTTAGCCACCAGACTTTTCTCCTTTGCCTCCATCCAAAGTCAGCAGAACAATATGGATCCTATTACTGCTTCTGGGAAACACAATTGGTTCCAGGAGGTCATGGCAAGCAGAGATGCCCAAAGTGGCATTTACTCCCTGCCTACTTGGCCCACTAGGTAAGAAGTAGGTCTCTTCTTTGGCTGGCTCCTAACAAATGTAACTATGCCAGGCAAAGAATGGTGGTCCTCTGCCAGCTAATTCCTGGCTACTACTTGCTGTCTTTGGCTTCAGCTATTTCCTATTTCTCCCCAGGCCACTGTACCTCTGAACTAGCAAAGTATGATTACAGTAAATCTCACCTTTTCATATTTTTGTGTTTTTATGCTAGAAAGGTTTGAACAGAAAGACTCATCCAGTCTTTGACAGTTCCCTGTCAGCTTCTAATTGTAGACAACAAGAGAATTTCCTTTGCCTCAGGTGTGCCTGAGGAGACAGAAAAATCATCAGGCACATAATTATTTTAGTACAAAGGAAGGGGACTGCTCTGAAACATTAGAATTTATGAAAAGAAACAGGAATACATTTTGAAATTTTTTGTGTGCTCAGTAAGATTAAAAAAAAAACAAACCACTACATTTATGTAACCAAAATGGTCACTGATAAAAACAAACCGATCTAAGAACAACTTAACTATAATTTAAAGAAGAGTTTTAAAAAATGGTTGCCAGGGGCGCCTGGGTGGCTCAGTTGGTTGGGCGGCCGACTTCGGCTCAGGTCACGATCTCGCGGTCCGTGAGTTCGAGCCCTGCGTCGGGCTCTGTGCTGACAGCTCAGAGCCTGGAGCCTGTTTCAGATTCTGTGTCTCCCTCTGGCTGACCCTCCCCTGTTCATGCTTTGTCTCTCTCTGTCTCAAAAATAAATAAAACGTTAAAAAAAATTTAAAAAAAAAATGGTTGCCAAATTAAAAGCAATGAAAGAGACAGTGAATAAAGATTTATATATTATAGCAAATTGATTTTAAGAGTTTGACATGTCTGACAAACTCTCCACGAGCCTACATAAGGAGAAGCAGAGATTAAAATGATGAAATAAAAAGATGAGGTATTGAGAGAAGTAAAAAATTTATTATACATATGACAGAGACCTCAGAAAGAGAAAGAGAAGCCAAAGAGAAGTATTAATGAAAAGACGTGGAAATTTTTAATGAGCTAAATAAAAGTCTGAAACTAAAATGGGCTCACTGAATACAAGCAAAATAAAAAGGGAAATTACTAGCATAAGTTTAAAGACAATAAAGTCAGTTACTTCTAAGCAACTTTTGAATAAAAGAGAGAATTTCCAGATAGTCTAAATAGAGACTATACAGAAAATGAGAACAATAAAAATACAATGTTCCAAAAATACAACGTACCAGCAAGGGGCTGAAGCCATTCTAGAAAAGGATAGGTTACACGTTTCTATTATTAAACACAAATGAATGAAAATAAACGATTAAAAAAAACTCAAAAAATTTGAAAATGAGCAGTCAAATTTAGGAAAAGGAAACTAATTAATACAAAAAGTAAAATAAGGTAATTAGGAATTGAAAAATCTATAGACAATCATAAAAGCTAGACACTTTTTAAAAAAAACATTAAAAAATGTGTAATGTGCTGGTAAATCTAAACAAAAAGGAATTAGCATCAAGATAATAATATATCTATGAAATTTTAAAACAGACTATAACTATGATAATATTAAAACTATTAATGATATATAATATTTTATGCAACATTAATTAATAAGATCATTTCTAAAATAATTAGAAAACCTCAAAAGACCAATATCTAGAGAAATAATGAAATATTTTTGGTTTTTAAAAGTCTCTTGTCCTGATAGTTTTACAGATGAATTCTTCTAAACTATCAAGGAAGAATTAATATGAAGAGCCTAGGAAAGAAAGAAAATTTTCCAATTCAGCTAATATAAGCCAAATAGCAAAATCTCACAAAGTGCAAAAGCCTGCAGTTGTATCTAAATTATGACAATGTAGGCTTTCACAGATATTAGTGAATTTAATACAACAGGATTTTAATATAATAATATATCATGATTGAGTAGGAAATCTACCAGAAAATAAGAATGTTTTAAGGTCAGGAAATTTATGAAGCAGTGCAGAGCAACCACAGGTCAAGGAAGAAAATCTACATAAATACTTGTTGGGTGTTTGGTGTGGGGAGAAGGCAATAACTCTCATTACCTTGTTACTCCTTCTAGAATGCTGAACCAATTAAGATGCAGACAAAGGACTTAAGCAGATAGAAAGTAAAATATCAGTTTTATAACTACTTAACTATTTGAAAATACAATAAAAATGAAAGACCTCATTCACAATGTCAACAAAATTATAAACTAGCTATGGATAAACTTAAGAAGTAATGAGCAGTAGTGTTAAGAAGAAAATTTATGAAAATTTACAAAAGTCTTAGAAAATACCTAAATAGAAAGGCCTATCACATGCAGGGAAGGGAGGACTTAGTTTTATAAAGATACAGTTCTTCACAAAGTAAGTTATAATTCTAATTCCAATGTCATTTTTTCTTTTTTCCCTTATGTTCTCCTCCTTTTCTTACCTCTCCTCCCATTTCCTCTCCCTTGTTTATTTGCTACTTTCCTTTTTGAAAGTGTGAGGAGCTTAGAAAGTTTTAAGCAAAACCCTGAGATATTAAGCTATAATAATTAAAATTGCTAGATTTTATGTGTGTGTGCATATGTGAATATTACTATGTTATATACGATGTTACATTGTTACTAGGATAAATAAATATTCTTTTGGGTTCCTGGGCCCAATTCCAATGTGTGTGTGTGTGTGTGTGTGTGTGTGTGTGTAGGCTTCCCCACACCAACAAACAATTCTTAGACATTAGCAGGGTGTTTGAGAATTCAACTCAATTCATCTCAATTCTGACAATATCTATGTAGAGATAGCATCAGATTCCACAGGTAAAGGTGTCAGTCCCACAAAATAGCTCTCCATTTCAAATGCTAGTCACAGTCTCAAGTTGTTTCCTGTACTCTGACCAACTGGCTATAAA
The DNA here is from genome assembly GCF_023721935.1 of Panthera uncia. Taxonomy (NCBI): domain Eukaryota; kingdom Metazoa; phylum Chordata; class Mammalia; order Carnivora; family Felidae; genus Panthera; species Panthera uncia. The sequence continues at coordinate 57,376,455 of NC_064811.1, read as the reverse complement.
TCAGAGGTTTCCACTATTCCCTCCTTGCGTTCAATTAATTTGCTGGAAGAGTTCACAGGAATCAGGAAAACAATTTACTCACTAGATTACTGATTTATTACAAAGAATATTAATGGTCATGAATCAACAGAAAGATGAAGAGATACATAGACGGAGGTCCTGAAGTAAAGAGCTTCTGTTCTCATGGAGTTTGGGACCTCAACTACCTCCATTTTGACTTCAAACTTTCCAATTGATTAAATTTTTCTTTCCAGTTTATCTCTTAACTCAAGCAAAAGACCCTGCAGGCAAAGGATCCTCTGAAGGGAACTGAAACTACCCCCTCAAGTAAGAAAGACTGCCCTGAGTCAGTAAGATCCTGTGTGACTGACCCCAAGACAATAATCAATTTGACCTTTACTGCCAACCTGCATGTACCCACCAACCTGTGCCCCATATAAACCTGTAAGTATTTTCAGCACTTTAGAGACAGTCTTTGAAACACTAGCCCACTGTCTTCCTGGTATTGCCTTACTGAACTAAATTCCTTTCTTCTTTCACCACCTGTCATCTCTCTGCCTTTGGATTTTGTCAGTGGCGAATGGCTGAACCTGGTGTGTTTGGGCCCCCAGAGTCAGGTTCTTTTGCACCCCTACTCCCCAGCTACACAGTGGCACCTGAAAGCATTACGGTTTACCATCAGGGTATCTCTACGAAGCCCCTCCTTTTGGGATTTTACGGAAGTTTCATTACATAGACACAATTGATTAAGTTATTGGCCATTGGGGATTGATTCAACCTCTAGCCCTCTTCCTTCCCAGGAAATCATGGGGGTGGGACTGAAATTTTCAAACCTGTATTCTATGGTTAGTCCCTCTGGCAATCAGCCCCCAACCTCAGAGGATTTCCAGAAGTCTCATCTTCATTAAAATAGACCCAGTTGTTCACAAGGCACCCATTTCTCTTTTACGGCTCTGAAATATTTTCAAGAATCTAGGACAAGATACCAAATATTATAACAAAAGATGCTCTCATTGCTGTTATGGATCAGGAAATTCCAAGGGATTTAAGAACTGTGAGCCAAGAACTGTAGATAAAGACCAAACATATACAAAAAATATATTTTGGTCTTTTGAATGACCCAATATATATATTTCTTATGAATTATAATACACAAGTACAAACAATCTGTATATTTTAATTATAGTAACATTATAATATCTTAGAATATATATATGATGTTAATATGACACTATATTACATTATGTGTATATATGTGTATATATACATAAATATATACTGTATTATATATATAAATAGGTAAAAGTAATAGTATAATACAAATTTCACACAGCAAAATGGGTAAATAAATTTAATTTAAAGTCAGGTCAACTAAGAAGGATAAAGACTTCAAATCAGGTTCTTCCTTGCCTGGAGGTAGGTCTTAGAATGGAAAGAATTACAAGCCTAACAGGGGAGTGGATAGAGTTACCGTCCAGTCCAAAAAGTACCGGGAGAAAGTAAGTTTGGCTCAAATAAAATCTTAACAGTTTTCACGGTGTTTCTGAGAACTCTGTTTACTGAAATAGACAGAGGCTGCATATCTAGTTACTCTTTTCAGTTAGCAAGTTAAGGTGCCTCTGGTTTGCATGTTTCTAAGGATTTTGTTTAATTTTGTTTTGTTTTCACCAAGCTCAATGAGCATGAAGAAGTTCTAGTCTCAGAGCATTTCTTAAAATATCACTCTAGAATGTTTAACTTCCATTTCTGCAATAGTTGTTCCAGAAAGCTTCCTAAGATGGCTCCTTGTGTATGTATAGCTTTTTGGTAGTAACAGGTTTTCTCTGACTGGGTAAAATGAGATTGCCCTTTTGAAGTCGCTGACACCTATGGGAAAACATTTGGCAATAGATGCATATGTAATGTAACAAACTAAATAGGTGATACTGTTTAAGAACAAACTATAGTACTTGAAGAACTGAAGTTCAGACTATGTCACGAAATTGGGCCTTGATGGGGTATTCTTTGAACAGCACTTTTATGAAGTGATCAGTGAATTCTTCATGTTTAAATGTTGATTACCTGCCAGTGATATTTTCAGCTTCTCTTTGCTTGTAGGAGATGGAGTTTTGCAAATGTGTTTGCTTAGCTGCATGCATGCATTTACAGTGGAAAAGTGAGGGGTACCTGATGGTCTATGTGATAATGGTTCAAAGGGAAAATCATTACATGTGAACAGACCCTATTATGAGTCTCTGTTCTTCCCCCAAAAGAATTGCTTTGCACCTGGGGTTCTGATCTGGAGCTAATTCTTTCCACCAACTGCAATTTAAAGGACCCCTCCCTCTGTCCCAACAGAGTGACGAGGCCCCAGGTTAGAATGCTGCAGGGCTAAGCAATTAGACATTTCTCCCAGAATAAATACAGTACACTACTGGCATTTCTTTCTCTCTTTCTTTTAATGTGTATTTATTTTTGAAAGAGAGACAGAGCTTGAGAAGGGGAGGGGCAGAGTGAGAGAGAGGCACAGAATCCAAAGCAGGCTCCAAGCTCTGAGCTGTCAGCACAGAGCCTCACTTGGGGCTCGAACCCACGAACCGTGAGATCATGACCTGAGCCAAAGTCAGACACTTAACCAATTGAGCCACCCAGGCGCCTCTTAATAAGGCTTATCTCCATCTGTATATTAGTCACGAGAACACTTCACCTATTATCACAGAGGATGAAAGCACAGCACTTTCTAGAGTGATCAAAGAGATTAATGGAACATTTATATTCCCATAAACAGAATTTAAAGAGGCCCTATTATATGTGTGTGAGAGTAAAATGGGCATTATGAATCCAGGAAACATCTAAGTGGGCCTGAAACATATGCTAGAATATTAGAATTACTTCAGACTTACTCTGACTTGTATTAACCAAATCACTTGACAATTAGTCGAAGTCCCTCGGACCATAGTACCTAGAGAGCACCTTGTTATATTCTCTGCCTCAGCGAAAGCATCAACCAAGCCCTTCAACTTCCTTTTCTTAAGGATGAATAACTTCAGACAGCTCCTTGAATTCTAATACTTACTTCGGGCAAACTGCTAACAGAGAGCACATTGTGTAGCATGTCTCCATCCTGAGTGTGGGATGTTCGTTGCATGAACAGTTCAGAAATGTAGCGCCTCAAGAGGAAATGTATGTTGTGTTCCTGTGGGCGATAGATGTGCCTGAGAGGGACTGTAGACTGTAGATGGCAATTTATTTTAAAAAAAATAATAATTAACCTTTTTAAATGGGTTATACTTAATGTGCTCACTGTGCAAGAAAGAGCATGGCTCTGTGACTTTTTAGTAAAAGCATATTTAATCTCCTAATCAATGCCACAGAGATGCTCCCCCGGGCTTGTTTGTACCCAATTCTGAATTATATGTTGATTGTGTATAATAATGTTTAGTAAGGTGTAGGAGGCACAATTAGTTGTTATTCTAAATGCTCATGCTTGGTTTACAATGTCATGTCAGCCTATTTTCTGTAATTATCTCTAAGGGTCTTGTGACACAGTGTTTTCTGAGGCCAAGCTATGTCACCATCACCTGGGAACTTGTTACAATTTCCCCACCCCAGACTTACTGAATCAGAATTTGCATCTGTTAGAGTACACAATTTAGATTGAATTATCTGTGAAACTTTGAAAAATATAGATGCCGAATTTCCACAGCAGATCTACTGAATCAGAATAGCAAATAGGTAGGAGTTCCATACAATTGTGAATTTTTCTTTAAATGTAATGCCAGTGTAGTTAACATGCAGTGTTATATTGGTTTCAGGTGTACAATCTAGTGATTCAACACTTCAATACATCAACTTGTGCTCATCATGACAACACATGTGCATGACAACACAGATGTGCATTTTATTTTTTAAATGTTTATTTTATTTTGAGAGAGAGGGAGAGAGAGAGAGACAGAGACAGAGACAGAAGAAGGAGGAGGGGCAGAGAGAGAGAGAGGGTGAGAGAGGATCCCAAGCAGACTCCATGCTTCAGTGCAGAACCCAGCATGGGGCTGAATCTCATGAACCAAGAGATCATGACCTGAGCTGAAATCAAAGAGTTGGGTGTTTGGCCAACTAAGTCACCCATATGCCCCAAATGTGCATTTAAAAAAAAATCTCCACAGGTCGTCTTCTTGACATTTCTTCTAACGGTGAGAAGAAAACAACATGGTAAATGGAGAAACATTTTGAGTATGAATTGTCACAGCAGGTATTTAGCTCAAATATTGGCACTTTTTTTTTTTACTAAGTCAACAAATTTGAGGACTGACTGATTGCATTAATTCCTTATGCTATTAACAATTTGAATTATTCATAAAAATAAGATGGAAGATATTTCTGAGAATTTTTTTCCTAATGTGCAAAAAAACACTTAAGCGTCCTTAGAATATTTGATTCTGTAATGATGGTAAATGTAATTTCTGAAATATTTGCATCTCTTTGAGATGACATAGGACTGGTAACATGGCTGTACAATTTCACATTTGAACTGTCTCCACTAAGCATTTATCATTTGAACTTGCCTGAATAGTGGTAGCTTCTGGGTTCTTGCTTTGTTCAGTGTGACAACAGTAGAATAAAGACCCTAGACATACATCTTAGTGGGTTTTTTTTTTTTTTTTCTTAAAATAAGCGAACTTCTGGGAGTGCCTAGGTGGCTCAGTTCGTTGAGCTTCTGACCTGGGCTCAGGTCATGATCTCGCGGTTCATGAGTTAAAGTGCGGACAACACAGAGCCTGCTTCGGATCCTCTGTCTCCCTCTCTCTCTTCCCCTCCCTGCTTGTGCTCTCTCTCTCTCAAAAATAAATAAAACATTTTTAAAAAGTTTTAAAAAGTGAACTTTTGTAATAACAGCAGCCAAATAAGAGCCGCCAAATAAGAGCCAAACAATTTCTAGATTGATTACATCTGGTTTATCATCTGGCTGAGAATCTATTCAGATAAAAATCCAAGACATTCCAGATCAGAGTACAGGTTTTTGTTTTTGTTCTTTGTTTTTTCCTAAAAAAGCTAGATTATAAGATTGTGAATTGTGTTTTCTTAAGAAGAGACAGTTTAAGGGGCGCCTGGGTGGCGCAGTCGGTTGAGCGTCCGACTTCAGCCAGGTCACGATCACGCGGTCCGTGAGTTCGAGCCCCGCGTCAGGCTCTGGGCTGATGGCTCGGAGCCTGGAGCCTGTTTCCGATTCTGTGTCTCCCTCTCTCTCTGCCCCTCCCCCGTTCATGCTCTGTCTCTCTCTGTCCCAAAAATAAATAAAAAACGTTGAAAAAAAAAAAAAAGAAGAAGAAGAGACAGTTTAAGACTGGTTGTTGACTTCATGACTACTCGTTTCTCTGGTAGATTGTTTTCTGCCCATTTTCTCTATGTAAGTTATTCCTAATTCTCATGTGGAAAAAGTTATTTACTGCTTAATGATTGCACATAACATCCTAAGAACTCAAGAATTGATCTCATTGGAGAGTTATTTTATGTGGTAGAATTGGGTATGACTTTTGATAACTTGGTGGAGTGCAAAGTTTGTTTTTTCCATAGAAAAAAAGATAAAACCCTTATAAACATTTTGTGAAAACTCTGCTAGTCAATGGATACAAAATGAAAGTTCAGAAAGTTAATAATAAAATATAAACTCTGTTGGTTCGGATGTAATGCAACCATGTACAAAATACATTGTGCCTCACTATATAGCATAACCGTGGTTTTCTGTGTAGTCAATGGATTGAGTGTCCAGAAGACATCTGACTCCATTTCTTTGCTTTTAGACAGCCTTTGGAAAGAGTGTCTTAATCTCAAAAATCAACAGGAAAATTTATTGCAGAACTTGCTTAGTTAACTAATAGCAACTCTTTTGTTTTTTAATGTTTATTTTTTGAGAGAGACAGAGAGAGAGAGAGAGAGAGAGAGAGAGAGAGAGAGAGAGATTGTGTGTGAGGGAGGGGCAGAGACAGAGGAAGACACAGAGTCCAAAGCAGCCTCCAGGCTCTGAGCTATCAGCACAGAGCCTGACACGAGGCTCAACCTCACGAACCATGAGATCACAACCTGAGCCAAAGTTGGATGCTTAACTGACTGAGCCAACCAGGTGCCCAAAGTAGCAATTCTTCCTTAAGTGGAGGGATTCTCCTCAGTGTAATTTTAATATAGTTTTTTTCCCCCACATAAAGCTATTTCATCTGGTTTTGACTCTAGTGTAAATTCAGAACACTTTAAGTTTCTAGCTTGAAAGTAACTTATGTTCTCTTATAAGAGAACTTGATTTGTGAGCTGTAAGTGCTCATTTGCTAGATTTTGCTCTCCCTCAATTCATTTTATTGAGTTCCATAGAAAATGATAAATTCTACTCTATTTTTTTAAAAATGGTAATTAACTCATAGTATTTTGTACTGTGAGGCACCTCCCAAATGTTATGTATCAGTGAGCTGAGAATTACTGAACACAACACACAATTCTGAAGTTAACAATTTGGTGCCATTTAAAAATATAAGGGTTGGTATAATTAGTAGGAGTCAGTTAGCTATTTAAATTTATCATATATTTATTGCATGGTAAACTATGTGAAAAGCACTGTGCCACATTTCTGATTTTGAACCTCTCCAATAGAGTACATTGACTACATTCAATAGTTCTAAATATTCATCTATTTTATCCTGAGTTCCACTATAGTAGACTTCCTTGAACTATTGAGAGGAAAATGATGGCACAAATGCAAAGTCATCTGATGATAATTCTCAATGCTTCACTAATAGAACAGCTATACCTATTGAGTTATGCCATATCAAGGAACATTTGGAAGAATTGTAGATTTTAATTATTCCCTTATTTCTGTTTAAACTCCAAGAAGACTCTGATTTTCTAAGCTTCTTTGCTTCTTCTAAGCAAAAAAAAAAAAAAAAAAAAAAAAAAAAAAAAAATTCAAAAGCTTGAGGAAATAGAGAAAGATTATAAAAGTAATGGAAGGTAGACAGCAATATCTGTTTACATTAGTTGGGTGTGAACAGTTAAATATATCAATTTTAAACCAAACTTTATTAAGGAAAGAAATAAGGCTACTATTTATGGTGCTAATCAAAGGCAGGGGTACAGTGAATAATTCCAAGTCAGGAAAAAGGAAGAAAATCAAGGAATATGAGGAATAACTTTCCCTCAAGTCTTATCCCATGGTGGAATTATTCTTTTAAAAGCAAATGATTAAATACAAAAAATTCTGGATGTCCAAGTTTATCCATGTAAGATAATGGTTTTCCTCTGAAGGAAAAGACTGTGGGAACAACACTGACTCAACCACAAACCAAAGAATGAACTTGATGACCTAGTAGGGCTTTTCCATTTCTAATTTCTTGATTCTTATATTTATAAATTTTCTTACTTAATTTTCTCTTTCAATGGGACTTCCAAAACCTCCTGTAAAAAAGGTCAAGTTGGAAATAGCTTATTCAGTGATAATAGGAGGAAAAGTAAACATTCATTTCACTTTGCTAAGCAGAGACAGTAAATATTCTCTCCCTCATTCACTCAACAAATATTGTTTGAGTGCTTACAGGCTCTGTTCTAAGAGCATGAAAGGTTAGCATCCTAACTCATAACAAACCTAACATCTAGGTTAAAAATAATAATGATAACAGTAATGTATACAAAGCATACTTGATTTTCCCAGGACCTGCTCAGGGAGTAGTTGAAGTACTCTGTAACTTCTGTGGGATGGAAATTGGGCTAGATGCCTATAACTGAAAGTGAATAAAGCATAGGTCTATGTCCTCAACTTGCAATTTAGAGGAGGGGGTAGATATAAATCTAGTTAATTATGATGCAATAAAGTTCTATACTTATATTTTGAACAAAGTTAGACAGAGAATTGCTCAGATTTATTTGACCACAGGAAAGAAATAAAATTACAATCTATCTAATTAATATTGATAGGAGGTCATTAGATATATCAAAAGTACGGGAAAATAGTTGATTAAAATTGAAAACTTAGGCCCTGTGAAAGAAAAGGTCAAGAGAATGAGAAGATAAGCCACAGAACGGGATATAAAATATTGGCAAAATATTTTTTTGCAAATAAAGATAAGAACCGTTCTCTACAATTCACAATGAACCTAAACTCAACAGTAAGAAAACAAACAATCCCACTAAAAAATGGGACAAAGACCTTAGCAGACACTTCACCAAAGAAGATATACAGGTGGCAAATCCGCATATGAAAAGATGCTCTGCCTCACTTGTCTTCAAGGAAGTGCAAATTAGAACAACAACGAGATACCACTACACGCCTATTAGGATGGCCAAAATCTGGAAGACTGACACCACCAAATGCTGACAAGGATGTAAAGCAACAGGAACTCTCTCATCCCTTGCTGGTGAGGATGCCAAGTGGTGCAGCCACTTCAGAAGACACTTTGGTAGTTTCTTATAAAACTGAACACACCCTTATCATATGATCTAGCATATCTCCTTGGTATTTACCCAAAGGAGTTGAAAACTTACATCTACACAAAAACCTGCATATGGATGTTTATAACAGTTTTATTCATAATTGTCAACCTGGGAAGCAATCAATATGTCCTTCAGTAGGTGAATGGATAAACTGGGGTACAGATATTGGAATATTATTGAACAGTAAAAAGAAGTGAGTAATCAAGCCAGGAAAAGACATGGAGGAAACTTGAATGCATATTACTAAGTTAAAGAAGCCAATCCCAAAAGGCCACATACTACATGATCCCAACTATATGACATTCTGGGAAAGGCAAAACTATGGAGACAGTAAAACAGATCAGTGGTTGCCAGCAGTTGGGGGATGGGGAGGGATGAATAGGTGAAGCACAGAGGATTTTTTTAGGGCTGTGAAAATACTCTGTATGATGATATAATGATGGATATACAGTCATTATACATTTGTCCATACCCATAGAATATACAAGAACAAGAGTGAACCATATGTAAGCTATGGACTTCGGGTGGTTATGATATGTTAATGGTGTCTCATCAATTCTAACTCATGCACCACTCTTTTGTTACATTTTAGAGATGCTGGTAATATATTTTAGAGGAGACTCTGCTTGGGCAGAAGAAAGGGGTATATGAGAAATCTCCATCTCCCACTCGATTCTACTGTGAACCTTAAACTGCCCTAAAAACAAGTCTTAAACAAGTGTGGGAAAGGTAAATAGCAAAGCAACAATAAATTATAAATTAATATTTTTCTGTAAGAAATGACACAATTTTATTTATATATTTAAGACACAATAAACATTGGGTATCAAAATATTGTCAAATTATGACAAGATATACAACATTGACCAGTCTGCCTCGAACAGAAAACACACACACACACACACACACACACACACACCCCACTCCTCTTAGTTAGTTATTGTCAATATGAGGATGCATAGATTAAAATGTCCATACATCAATTGGATTTCATGAAACTTAAGTTTTAAAGGGAGTGATTTCACAATTAGGGAGACTACATAATATGTGACTATTTGTGAAATTATTTCTCTACCTCAAACATATTTTGGAAGAAAACATACTACAAGCATTGGTTTAGTATTTTTGTGGAGGACCTATTTGCATCTCCTCTAATAGGATGTCTTTTGCCTTGTAGACAGTAAGAGGGAGGGTGTTACAGACTGAAAAACCAATATGAGCCAGTGCATGGACATGAGTGTGGGAAACAGTGCTGGCTAGAGGTAAAGAAGCATGGAGGGAAAGGCAGACAGATAGGGGTCAGTTTACGAAAGGAACTGTTTTGCTGTTGACTCCCTGTTATCTCTGGTAAAATTAAAAGTTTATCACATTTTAGCTGTTTATATTTTCCTACTTTTCTCAGGACTTGCCATATTTTATTCCCATTGAGTCATTTGTACATATACCATGTAGTTTCAGGTAAAAAAAAAAAAAATCTTCATTTAGGCCCTTATTATGTTCTAGACAACGTGCTAAACAGTTTACATGCAAGGTTATGTTAATTTTCTTGAACATTTTGCAGAAGCAGTATTATTAAACTAGTTTTAAACTGAAAAAACTGAGGTTGAATCTGCATATGAATGCTACCTATCTGACGCAGAGTTCATTTTACTTGGTCTTTCTAATGGCATTTCCCCAAGTAGTAAATTCTTCAGAAGATAAAGCATAAGAAAAAAGCATCCTATGGTTAAATCAGTATGAGGAACATAGGGCACTATATCTCTCTCATGAAGATTCACAGTGTGCTTAGGATACTGAAGTCCCTATGAAGTTCTGAAATAAAGAAATTCCTTTCATGTTATCTGAGTACTTCATAAACTTTGGTTGACTATCAGAGAATTCTTTTGTGTGTGCGTGCATGTAAAACATTTAACATTTCAGGACATACTTTGGGAAACGTCTTAGAATATATTGGGAGAATCTTACTAAACTGAACTCAACTCACTTAGAATCCAAGAAATATAAAACTTACTATAAGTTCTCAGATCACTGTTTGTCAGAATGAGGGTCATGATTCACTGGGTTGTGAAAGCAATGAAGTGGCTCCTGACCAGTGCTGCAGGGGAGAACCCAGAAAACAAACAGGATAGAAAATATCAGAGTTGTTGCATGTTGCATGTACTGAATCATGACATTTTTACTGGGTCACAGCTGGTCATGGCTGAAAATGTCTGAAGACACTGTTTTCATGAAAGTCACATGAATTGCTTGTTGTGCCCGGGGTTACTGTGATGACAAATGTCAGAATTTTGTAAAATTTAACACAAAAAAAAGACTACTGTAGTGCCATGGCAAAACGCAGTATTTCTTATTACTTAAAATTAGAGAATTTTTAGAGCTCAGATATCTCATGGGGGAAAACCAAAATAGTTTGGTGACTTGTCAAGGTCAAACAGACCTAGCTGGGCTGAGAACCCGGTTGGAACACGTTTTCTGACTCGCGCTCTGGTATTCTATTGTCAGTGTATATTGACATAATTTTTATTTATAGAACATGAGGATTATTTCTTTTTAATGAATAAGAAAACTAGGTATAAATTCAGCAAACCACTCCTGGATAGTAAGTCAATGACATTACAAACATACTGAAGGCTTTAATTGAAGGGAAAAAGTAACCTGGTATATATATACTTCAGTGCTGGGGTCTAATTATAATGCCACCCAATAAGTAATTAACCTAATACCCTGTTAGCGGTATTTAGGTTATCTGGCCACTTAGTTATCTGGTTTCTCATTTGTACATGTAAGTGTCCCACATATATGATTTTGAGAAGACTTAGCAGATAACACATTAGTGAACACATAATCTCGCCATGTGTAAGTTAAAGATGCAACCTTTCACTAATGAATCAAAGTATAAGAAACCTCCAAACTCTGCACCATTTTTAAAAAAGAAAAGGAACTATGACTTACTGAAGAATCCCTTGGTAAAATAAACATTAGGTTCTACACATTTTACCTTAGGTAGGCCTTTTCAAGACTCTTTGCAGTTGAGGTCTTGAGGATTATACCTACAGTTTGTGCCTAATCACCCCCCTCTTCTGGTCTGTTCCAGGGAGTGAGAATCAGAAACTGGTCAGAGGAGGAAAATACTTTCTTTTCCAGCCCTCTGTTCCCTGGAAAGCGCCCACAGGGGTCTTCCTCAGGAAGTGAGCCTGGGCTTGGATTCCAGCAAAGTGTCTTCACATCTTCAAGGGCCCTGGAGCCCAGGTTGCTGTCTTCTCCTCCCAGGAAGCTCTGGCCACACTGGGCAGATATCATTTGATAACTTAATCTTGGTGAGAGGAAGAGACACGGAGGCCTGTGTACTCTAGTGATAAACGGAAGCATCCGGGTGAGTCAAGGAAGAGACATGATATCTTTCAAAAGTAATATAAACGAGTAAAGCATAAACAAGAACTTAAAGCGGGGGGAGGGCCCACCCCCACAAAACGTGGTGGGCCCACCCCCACAAAACGTGGTAGGCGTCTGGAGAGCAGATGACCGCATCGTTGAGCCCTGGAGGTTCTAGGGGTTCTCTCCGGGGGAGGCTTTTCCCTGGCTGGGAGAACACTGGAGGTTGGAGGAGGTGAATTGCCTAAAGCCCAGGAGCGGCCCTTGGACCCTCCCCCTTCCTATAATTAACTCAACGCCCGTCCCGCCAGTAGGGATCCGAGGCTTCCCCTGGACCGCCCCCTCCCCTAGCCCATCTCTCTGGGGGAGGACAGGATCTCGGGGAGGGCGAGTGGTCGACCCCCGGCCACACGAGCCCCCCCCCACCTAAGCGGTGTGGAACCCTGACCCTGCCTGGGGCCGGCCGCCTGAGCGATCCTCTCCACTCCTCCCCACTACTCGCCGTCCTCCTGCGCCGGCCGCACCCGCCCCGGCCATCCCGGCGGGCGCGGGGGGCGCGGGCCCCGGCCCCGCGTGACGTGGGCGCCGCGGCGGGAGGGGCCGCCCGGGGGGCTCCGGCCGCCTTATTAGCGCCCGGCGGGTCGCCGGCAGCCAGCAGACCGCCGCTTTGCGAGCAACAGGAGCCGGCTAGCGTCCCACTCCTCCCACCTCCTCCGCCAGCCTCCTCCTCCTCCCCTTCGGCTCCTCCCGCCCCCACCTCTGTGTGAGCGGCGGAGTCGCCCTCTCGCTGCCTCTTTCTCCCGCTCCCGCTCGCTCGTCTCTCTCGCTAATACTTCCCCCTGCTGTGCTCCAGGGCACCCAAGCATTCTCCGCGCTAACCTTAGGGACCAATCGTGCTCGAAAAGCCTAGGAAAAGCTGCTTCGGGCGCAGATAGTTGGAAGCCCCTGGTCCCTTCCCCCTCTCCCGGCGCAGCCCGTGCCCGGCTCGCAGCACCTTCTCGCTCCTGCACACTCTGTTTGGGAGGACGGGGTGAGAAGGTGAAGTGGAAAGAACTGCAGAGCAGAGGGGGCCAGTCTCAGAGCTCAAATTTCATTTTCATTGAAGCAAATCACAGAAGATCAGTTTTTTTTTTTTATTCTGCATTTTTTCCTTTTTCCTTTTTTTTTTTTTAAAGAAACTTCTTTTTGGGGGGGCGGGGGTTTGCTCTGGGCATCTGTTTTGTCCAGTAGTTGAAAAGTGAACTCGACTCGTGATGGTTCTCCTGTCACTTTGGTTGATAGCAGCCGCTCTGGTAGAGGTTAGGACTTCAGCTGATGGACAAGTAAGTGGAAAATAATAACAAGAAAAAACTCAAACCCAACCTTTTCCCGAAAAAGTTCCTCCCCTCTTTCCCCTCCTCTCTTTCCTCCTCCCCCCTCCCACCCTTCCCTGTTATCTTGTGCGTTCAGGACCGGTGTTTGAGGGCTGGGCGCATCGTGCGGGGCTTTCTGGGGTGGGGGGTTGCACTGCAGGGTGGGGGTTATGACTCTGCCTCTGGGAGCCCAAGGCTTGTCACACCTAGGGCTCCCCCCCCCCCCCCTTTTGCGGCATTCGTAACAATTCCTGGTGACAAACTGCAGCCAATTCGCATCCTCCCCGGGCCATCTGGGTTTCCCCTTTCCGGAGGGCGGTCTGGGCGCTTGAATGAAGTTCTGGACGCTGGGTCCGGGATCCCAGTGCTCTGGCTGCTGCCGCCGGAGTCGGGTTCGCGGGGCTTTCTCTCCTCCTCACTGACTCACAGCTTTTTCGGGCAGCCGGAGGCGGGGGTTTCAGGAAGTCCCTGGGCCGGACAGGGAGCGATCCAGTAGACACGTGTCCTGGGAGGACCGCTGCCGGGCTGGGGTTTGACAGTTGGGGAGGGGGGCTGGGGACGTTTCCTGCCCTGCGTTTTCGTGGGCAGAGGCTGGAGGCGCCGGCCGCTTTTCTCCCCTCCCCCTCTGCACAACTCCTCCTCTTTTAAAGCTAAGTTGAGTGCGGCTCTGTTTCTTTTCGGCCCAGCCCCCACCCACCCTTTGGAGACTCAAGGTGAAGCCCGATGCGCCTAGAAGAGTCCTTGAGAAGGCTCAGCGGGACGAGCCAAGCCGTTTGTAGTAAATCACATCAGCTCAGGGCCGGTGGGACTTTGAGCACAGAATTTCTCTGTGAGTTTTTGTAGCTTCTCTGCTCTGCCTGGTCTGGCCATAGGTTAAAAACTCGAAGAATGTCTAGTTGATTCTTGACCTCAAATCTGATACCTCAGACCCCCTTCTAGCTAGAGATTTCATTGCTAATCCTCACCCAGTATCTGAGTTTTAAGAAAAGAATATTGAATGTCAGTATTTATTTTTGCTGGCTTCATAAATATTAAAATTAAAACGGGCAAACAACTCGCTGTAACAAACTGTTATTGAAATGGCTCATTCTCTTGCCCCAAGAACCTACAAACCAAGGTGCAGCCTTTAGGCACCAGTCCTCGTCTCCAGCATCTCCTGATTAGCCCCTGAAAAGCATTAATGGTAGAAATAAAACGCACGAGGTGATAAGATGAAACCCAGTAACTGTTTCTTTTTACTTTCCCCCCTCCTTTCCAGGCTGGTAATGAAGAAATGGTGCAAATAGGTAAGCCTTGTTCTCAGATGTCATTCTTATCTTGGTAGAAAGAAAGGGATGAAATTAGCTAATTAAAATATTGTTTCTGAAATTTCTCCCATTGGTGGTTAAAAAATAATTCGTCGTCCAGGAACATTTCTGTTCTTCTCTTCCTCTTTCTGGAGGAAGGTCCCACTTTTCTCAGGTTGAGTTAAAGTGGTATAAAAATTTGCAGTTGGGTTTTTTTATGCATCAATTTTTTCAGGCTTGTCTTTGGACAAGCCACTGGTAGGTACTTGGCAGATGATGTAGAGATTGGAATAAGGCGTGGAGATAAGTCAAATCAATTTATGTAGCTTTAGGAAGAGTATATCTGATTAGAACAGAAAGCAAAGTGTAAGAATGCTACAAAGAAGGGAAAAATGAAAGACAGGATGAAAATTTTTCTCTTAAAATTTTTCCAGCTTTCTTTCTAATTTTTTTTAATGTTTATTTATTTTTGAGACAGAGACAGAGCATGAATGGGGAAGGGTTAGAGAGAGAGGGAGACACAGAATCTGAAGCAGGCTCCAGGCTCTGAGCTGTCAGCACAGAGCCCGATGTGGGGCTCGAACTCACGGACTGTGAGATCATGACCTGAGCTGAAGTCAGACGCTTAACTGACTGAGCCACACAGGTGCCCCATAAAATTTTTCCGGCTTTAAATAAGCCCTCCGATGACTTATCTTATTCCACCTACTTTACAACAATTATCTGCTAATGTGTAAGATACTGCTCGGCCTTTGCAAAGAACATCTAAAACTTCAGTATTACCTGGTGATGTGGGAATTACTCCCATTTTATGGGTGAGAAGACTGAGGCTCAGAGAGTATATGTGAATTGTAACAGGTCATTCCAAAGTCCACGTGATCTTTTTTTTTCTTTTTTTGAAGCTGTTTATAATAATATAATAGTTCTGAATTCAGAGACTGAAGGTCATCTGGCCAGAAGACAGGCTCAATTCAAAGTCTTTTTATATACATTTAATTTGGATTACTTTAAACGATAAATTTTCATTTTGGCAGAATATTAGTCTCTGTAAATTCTGTATTTGTCAAGTGATATTGTAAAGTCATCTTTTAGATGAAAAGTTTTGATTACTGCAAACATAGTTATGTGTCATTGCCTATGTGCTCTGCTCTGGGCGGTGTTAATTGCTTTGCGCAGATTATGTCATCTAATTCTCACAACCATTATGAGGTAGATGCACCATTGTACCCTTTTTAGATTTGAAGAAATTGAAACTTGAGAGGTTCTGCAGCTACCTGCTGTAGTGCTTAGTAGAGAGCTAAGAGGATTCCATGCTTGCAAACTAATGCAGGAACCCCAAGATCCGGGCTATCTGCATATGTCAGAATGCTGTCGTGTGCAATCTTTGGCATTGCTGGAACTCTTCCCCAAGCTTAGACCTCAGTAGTAAGAATAGGACAAAGGAGAGGAGAGTGACTGAGAACTGCATTAAATATATAGCGTCTGTGAAGACATTTGTCATTTGTAACTCATGACATTTAGCCATCAACATATATCTTTAAAAAAATTTTTTTTTAAATTTTTAACATGTATTTATTTTTGAGAGATAGAGAGAGACAGAGTATGAGCAGGGGAGGGGCAGAGAGAGACACACACACAGAATTCGAAGCAGGCTCCAGGCTCTGAGCTGTCAGCGGAGAGCCCGACGCGGGGCTCGAACTCACAAACTGAGAGATCATGACCTGAGCTGAAGTCGGACACTCAATCAACAGAGCCACCCAAGCCCCAACATATATCTTTTTAAAGAAGGATTTAAAAAAAAAATCCTCAAAACAAGTAGAAGAGAAAGTTATCTTTCTTTTTTATTGCTTAATCGTTTGATTACTTACACATCCCAACTTTTCAATATGTAAATTTTAAAGCGGTTTTAAGATTATCCATTTTAGGGGCAGCCTGTGTGGCTCAGTCCGTTGAGCAGTGCAGAGGCTGCTTGGGATTCTCTCTCTCCCTCTGTCTCTGTCCTTCTCCTGCTCATACTGTCTCTGTCTCTCTGTAAATAAATAAATAAGCCTAAAAAATTTTTAAAAAGATTACCCATTCTATCAAAGGAATAAAATATATTGCTTTGATTAAATTTTCAGATAGAATCAGCATGCTCTCCTGTAAAAGGCCCTGAGTTAGACTTTGGCCCATTCCTTTTGTTAATATGAATCACGTTGGTTGCTGGTTTCTACAGGGAAGGAAGTGGCACAGGTGTGCTTAAATTTGGTAGGAAGAAGATAAGTAGCAATATGGAAGAGGGGAGGGCAGGGGACTCTTGGATTGTGTTGCTGGAGATTTGCTTACTCCCAAGTGCCTCGGCTTTATGGGGATTCTCTCTTTTATTTCTATCACTTTTATTTACCATTTTCAGGTCGAGTGAAGAAAAGAAATAAAGATAAAAATAGGTTTGATTCATGAGTCTTGTGATAGTAAAAGTATAGCTATCATTTGGCTTTGGGTTATCATTTATGTAGCTCTTGAAAGGGGTTTAAAAATACATTTAAAAAAATGTGTGTAGTAATGAGACGTCTTTCCCTTGTCCCCATGTGTAAGGGGGTTGCCTGCCTGGAAGTTTGGTCAAATGCCCTCCTCTACATATAATTAATTTTTTTCCAATAATAAATTTAAAAGTGGTTTTATATAACCACTCTTAGAGGTGCCATTTGATGAATGGTACAATTAGGGAAGACTAATAAGGCTTGCAGAGTTAATTAACTTCTTGGTCTCCAAATTGGCTAGAGAAGAGTCCATGGTTCTCAATAGTTTCTCTGCATAATTTAATGTCTCAGGAAGACATAAATATTAATTAGTGACAAACCATAAACTATTAGGAAGCTCAATTAAAAAACATAGTTTCTGTTGAGGTATCATATACATGCAGGATAGTGCATATGAGTGTACCCCTTGCTGATTCTTCATGAAACAAACAGTCCTGTGTAACTAGCTTCTGGAACAGTAAGTACATTACTAGCATGAATGCCACCTTCTCAGCACTATCCTTTCCCCCGACCCCACCCCCGCCATGATAGGTAACCATTTGCTTGACTTCTGACAGGATTGGTTAATTTTGCCAGTTTTTAAATGCTTTTTGTAAGTACAGTCACACAACATGTGCTTGAGAAAATGATGAAAATGTGCTTAATAACGCTTTAGCTCTCTAACGTAGGAAGGCTTTTATTTAGGTAGAGAGAGGGCAGTTGTGATGGGGCAGGTTAGAATATGTATAGATATATGATTTAGATAGTGTGTTGACAGGCGATTGTTCTTTCCTTCTCCCTCTACCCAGTGGGAAAATGCCCTTTTTAAACTTTTTTTAAATATTTATTTATTTTTGAGAGTACGAGACAGCGAGTGGGGGAGGGGCAGAGAGAGGGAGACAGAGGAACCGATGAGGGCTCTGTGCTCGAACTCACAAACTGTGAGATCGTGACCTGAGCCGAAATCAAGAGGTGGCAGCTTAACCAACTGAGCCACCCAGGCGCCCCCTAAAATGCCCTCTTGATATGTGGGAAAGTATGATTCACCCTGGAGAAAATGGGTAAATAGGTTTTGATCTCTGACCTACTTCTCTGCTCCTTTGTCAACCAGAGAGGAACAATTTACCTACCTATCTACACCCATACACACATACACTCATACATATATATATATATATATATATATATATATATACATACACCCATACATGCATATACATGCATATAGGTACATGTGTGAATGTGTATGCACTGTGTAAATGTGTGTGATTCATGAGGTCATTAACATACTTCTGTGGCATGTTAGGGAGCGCTTTCATTCTGACTCAGAATATGGCCTTGGTGGGATGCCTAAGGTAATTGTGGGCAGCTGGCTGGCTGGCCTGATTGGGTAAGGAGCCTTGCTCTGTGACACATGTGGCTTAGGAAATAATCATGGTTTTGTAGAAATTGGAGAATCTGCAAAAGAATTCTCTGAGTCCTTTGTTTCATAAGCTGCCACTTAGATATTGCCTGAGTATCATTAGAGGAAAAATCATTGTGAGGGTTTGGTGTTGTGCTGGGTTCCCTTGCTTACCCCCCTCTCTTGGAATCAGGGCATATCTATCTTTCTCTGCCCTATTTCTGTTTCCCAGTTTCAAATTCCATTCCATTTCATTCTTAACCAAATAAAGTTGCTAATCTTGTCCTCTCAAATATCCAGTTTATTGAGAGAGATTTTTTCATCATTTGCAGGTATTTATTTGGTTTTCAAGGTTTAGTGTGAGTCACTTCACCTAGTCCTTGGCTCGTGGTGGGCATTTCTACTAGTGTAGACCTCATGAGAGCAAACAGTTTGTCTTGATGATTGCTGTATCTCCAGTGTATAAAATTGGGCTTGGTGCCCTGTGGGTCCTCAAATACTTGTTATTCAATGCATAGATCTGGTGAGCAGGGCATTATATTGGGATTCACCTGTGTTCTATATTTTCTTAAACGCTCTTGTTCTGTGCCCCTTATCAGGTTTAATTGGTTCTCAAGAAAATGCTGATGGTCATAATGGCTATCCAATTAATTATTCAATGTTATCAAGACTCCTTGTAACTTCTCATTGCACTCCACAAAGCTCAGGGACCTGGGTTTATTGGTCTCTCATCTATTTGTTAAGATTTGCCAAATTGAACTGAATCACGTACAGGTTTGGAATGCCCACTAACTTTGCACTAATGTCTACTTGAGATCATTTGCCTTGTTCCAGGCATCAGGGGAAATAAGATAACCTAAGCTTAAAATCGATGAACCCAGTGTGCCAGCAGCAATACTAAAAAGTGTGACTTAAAGGGATTTAAAGGGATCTTTTGTAAAATTTAGAATAGCTACCCATTTAGCCATTGTTCTTTCTTGTAACTAAAGATTGTGCACTTGACTTTATTGATTTAGCTTCCACCCCTCCACTAAGCATCAAAATGGGTAATATTAAATGTTTTAAGCTTTGTAGATGAAGAGGTTATGAAGTGTAGCATGTTAATTTAGTACCCGCAAATTATTATTGCTGTTTAGCTGAAATACTTCTTCCCCTTACTTTCACTGTTTTTTCTTGCCATTGTACCAAATAATCACAATATTGCTAAGAAATATTAAGAAATCCCCATGGTCACTTCTGCTTCCAGGATGATTATCTCTAAGCATTCTTTGCTTGCGGGGAGCCAACCCAGATTACCTTGGAAATCCATTAGGGACAATGCCAAATTGCCTGGTAAAATCATGAGTGATTTCAATATGAAGAGTTTGGTTACACTACTTGGATTGAATATAGTAACAGTGATGACTTAGGTGGAACACTAATGCCAGAATTTTGGGAAGCTTCTTTTTCATGTTGCTCCCATAGATATCAGCTTTTACTCCTAAACTGTGCTGCTGCTATTGTTACAAATTGTTTATTCTTTTTAATTAGTTTTCTTTCTGAACATAGATGTTTTACATGTGCCCATTATAACTGTCTTCTTTAATTTTTCTGTATACCCCAGATTTTTGACAATCATCTTAAATACCAATTTAGCATGTTCTTACCCAGTCATCATTTATTTATTTTTTTTACTTGTTTATTTATTTTTGAGAGGCAGAGAGAGACAGAACACGAGACAGGGGAGGGGCAGAGAGAGAGGGAGACACAGAATCGGAAGCAGGCTCCAAGCTGTCAGCACAGAGCCGGAGGCGGGACTTGAACTCACAAATTGTGAGATCATGACCTGAGCCGAAGTCAGATGCTTAACTGACTGAGCCACCAAGGCACCCGTTACCCAGTCATCATTCAATACACATGTTGTGTAGGTTATTTTTGTATACCTGTTTTTGTTTTGTTTGGTATTTTAGTGAAATTTTCCACATCACTACAAAATCCTTATGAACATCATTTTAATCTCATTATCCTAATAAACCTTAATTTATGTACTTATTAATACCTATTTTCTCATAATGAATGTTGCCACACAGCTTGCTTTTCAAATGACTACTTTAGGAGAAAGCTCTAGAAGCTGCTGGCTGAGTAAAACCAAATTAACATGATATGTGTTGGCAGATGGCTTTTGAAGTTTGTAGGACCTGAACTCTTACTGGTAGTATAGGGAAGCATTGATTTTTTAAAATGTCCATTTTAAATTAGTTTTGGTTCTGCTCTTCTTAAATCTGAATGTAATTTTTAAATATTTGGTTATGCCATCTCTGAAAAATGCAATGAATTATTTTTCTAGTTATCAAGTACCCTGGTTCATGGTTTAAGAGCAATTATAAAAATGTTTTGTAAATTTTATTAGTACTATGACAAGATTCATCTACCTCATAGAATTTGAGAGCTGTATATTCTTTCGAATGGTTAGTAAAGCATGGGAAGAGTTTCCTAGTTTAGGAATCTTTGTTCCCACATGTAATTTATCCATCATAATTTTCCCAATATGTTTATATGATTTTGCTGACTAACTGTAAATCCTTAGGAGAGATTTTGTGGTAATGTCAGTTTCTTGTTTATAAAAATGATTGCCACAAATTTAGCATGATGAATCTTTATGGAATTTAGAATAAATTATGAACAGCATGAAACAGTCTATCTTGTTTTTGAAGTGACTGGTAAACCAAAAATAACATTTAGGAAACTCGTAGGAAGTAACATAGGATTAAATACATGAATCTTCAAATACTGGGATCTTAGATGTTAAATCCCATTTCCTACAAATTTTCTTCATATTTAGTACTTATATTTTTATATATGTATGCATACAAATTAAAACGAATGATTGAAGTCATTATTCATATGAGTTTGAGTTCTCTTTCTTTTATATGTAAAAATACCTCTTTTTCATGTAAAGTCCATTCCTTAATCTAAAACATAACCAGCATATCCAGGAGAGGACCTATTAGTTTTCATTGCCTTGCTTCTATCAAATGGTCAGGGGCACAGACTCTGTTCACTCTGGTTTAAAAGCCTGATTCCACTACTTTCTAGCTGATGACTTTAACTTCTCAAGGCATCACTTTCTTCTACGTAACATAGGCATATTACTACTACTTACTTCATAGAATTATAAAGGATTCATAAAATGCTGGCAGTTGGTAAGCAAGTTAGAACAATAGCTATTATTAGTACTATATCTTAGTCTTGTGCTTTTTAAAACACTTTTACTCAATGAGAGCCACCGCTTTCTAACCGGTACATTTTTGATAGGTCTGTCTACCACCATGAATTTCCAGGAACCTTAATTTACTGTGTCAAGGACTTGTAAACTCTCCAACCACTCAACTCACCATGTGACAGCTCTTTGAGAGTTCTATTTTCATGTATTATCTTAATGTTGGTAACTCAATATACTGTTGCTTAATTCGTTGGAATATGGCAGTGGAGGGAGGAGTTGGGTAAGGAATGAATGGTACAAAAACAGTTATTCCATATGGATTCTGTACCAACTATATTTCATGTATGCAAGACACAATTCTTTCTTCTTTTCACCTTGTTTGTTAAAAGTCCTTTTCATTTCATTGAGAGAAAGTTCCTATATTAATCATGACTCCTTTGGATGGAAATAACAGGAACTCAGTTGACACTGGTTAAGGAACACAAAATTGATCAGGTAATCAAAGTCAGGTAGAGCTGAACCGAGGGCTCAAATAATGTCAGAAATCCCTCCCTTTCCTCCCTCTACTCTTCTTTCTTTCTCATTTTCCTGCTTTGGCTTTATTTCTTTATCAGGATATGATTGGTCGTGCCTCAGGTTGTGGCAAAGACTGTCACTAGCATCTCTGGGCTATCATTCTACCTTTTACCCCAGTAAGCAGAGCACTTTTTTTTTTTTTGTTAATGATTATTTATTTTTTGAGAGAAAGAGACAGAGCATGAGTGGGGGAGGAGCAGAGAGGGAGGGAGACAGAATCCGAAGCAGGCTCCAGGCTCTGAGCTGTCAGCACAGAGCTGACGCAGGGCTTGAACTCACAGACTGTGAGATCATAACCCGAACTGAAGTTGGACACTTAACTGACTGAGCCACCCAAGCGTCCCACAGAACACTTGTTTTTTGACAGCTCCAGCAAAAATTCCTGGTGGGGCTTTTATTGGCTACTTGGCTTTGAACGATTCTCTATGGTCAGGGGATGCAGTGCCCTGATTGGCCTGAACTGGGACATTTTACTCTTGACTTATAGGGATTGTGAGTGGAATGTGGGTTGGTTACCTGAGGGAATACTGGGATGTAGTTAAAGAAAAAGGAGGATGGATGCCAAAGAGAACACATGTGAGGGCCTCCCAGCATAGTGCATGGGATCTGATGGCTGTGGTAGGTAGAATAATGCTCCCCCCTCCCCACCACAATAGGTCTACATCTGAATCCCTGGACCTGTGAATATGTTATGTTACATGGCAAGAGGAATTCAGTTTGCAGATAAAATAAAGTTGCTAATCAATTGGCCTTTATTTATTTATTTTTTAATGCTTATTTATATTTAAATATTTTGAGAGTGGGAGAGAGAGCGCAAGCAAGCATGTGGGCAGGGGAGGGGCAGAGAGAGAGAGGAAAGAGAGAATCCCAAGAAGCCTCCACGCTGTCACCACAGAGCTGGATGTGGGCTGGATCTCATGAACCAGGAGATCATGACCTAAGCCCAAAATCAAGAGTCAGATTCTTGGCTGACCGAGCCACCCGGGTGCTCCAGTTGGCCTTTAAATAGGGAGACTATCCTGGATTATTGGGGGGGTGTCCTGAGAAGTGGAAGAGGGAGACCATAGAGACAAAACTAGAGAGATGGCAGCAAAAGACAGACTTGGTCTGATGTTTCTGGCTTTGAAGATGAAGGAAGGGAACCATATGCCAGGGAATGCAGGTGAGCTCTGGAAGCTGGAAAAAGTCAAGGAAACAGATTATTCCCAGTGGTTCTTGAAGAAATGCAGCCCTGTGAACACCCATGTGACCTATTGCAGACTCCTGACCTCCAGAACTGTAGGATAACTGTAGGAGAACTGTAGATAACTGTAGGATAACTCCTGACCTCCAGAACTGTGTTTCAAGTGGCTGAGTTTGTGGCAGTTTGTTACAACAGCAATAGGAAGCTACTAGAGTGGCCCAGTGGACTGTCCCAGTTTCTCATACCTTTGTCATACTGTGAGCCAGACGATTTTAGATTTGGAAAATATAATCACCACAAGGAAGCTTCAGGGAAAACCTTTAAAATGCTATTCACGTTTCTTATCTGTCATATTTTCCTAAGCTTTTGGCCCTGGGGACAAATGCTCATTTTCCTGGCTTTAAATTCTAGGCTCAATATTAGTCTTTCAAGGTATTATCTATCAAAAAATTGTGAGACGTATGAGAAATATTAATGTATAGAATGTCTAATACAGCTCTCGAGTCTGTGAAACTTCCAGTGATGATAAATATAACCGGTAGACGTCCTTCTTTAAAGCTAAGATCAGAATGTTAACATTTTGGCATTGGGGCCTCACATTAAAAAAACACAAAAACCAAAAGACTCCTCTATTTGTTATTCTGTTATTGATTTTTTGATCCTTTTAACATGTAGCAAACAAAGAAAATACTTGGACATTTTTCTTTAAAACATTTTTTTTTCACTTTTTTTTTTTTTTTCCTTCAAAGATCTTCTCTTACCTGGTGTCATGTTCTGGAACACCAAAGAACGTGCTGTTCTTTCCTAAGTGACTCTCTTGAACATAAACATTGTGCAATTGCAACAAATATTTATGAAAAAGCCAGATTTTAAAAAAAATGAGGAGAATTTTTAAGTTCACAACTATTTGTTCTTTCTTAATGAGTAAAAAAAAAAAAAGCAAGCTTTTATTTTTTTTCTCCCCTCCAATAGCTTGATGAAAAATGTTTGACTGTGAAAGTAGATTTGCAACGAAAATAAAAGACTTCAAAGAGTTTCTCCGGCTTGCGGTGATAAGAGCCTAGAGGAGATGAAGTGAGGAAAAGAATTTGGCTGTGTTCAGAAGTTTAGCATGTGTCACAACTAACTTTTAGTTGCCTTTGAATGAAGATGGGTCCCCTTCTCTGTTTGTGTTTACAGCCTTGGGAAGCCCTTCAGTGTGTGGTGCCCTCTTTAACGTCCACTCATCACCCTGCTCACATCTTTCCTGGAGCAGCTGGCTCCTGTCATTTCTGATGAAAGTCATTCTCCTACCCACAGCTCAGGATTTGGAAATGTTGTTGTTGGAGCTGCTTCTTTAGCAGATCTTGAAAATGCTTATTCGATTTCATTCTTGTGGCCAGATTGTTGCATACTGAAAGTTTATACCTGAAAAAGGAAATTGCCTGTGTGAACTGTCTCTTTATAGTAATCAACCAGTTCTTGGGAGAGAATCTCAGCATCTGGGTAGGGTAATAGAGTATGGGTTCTTACAGCTTGCCTGAACTTCAGGCCCTCGGTTGACATGGAGCTTGGAGATTCCTTCTAACCGTATCAGAAACACCAGACTGGGGCAGGAATAGAGGTGGGTGAGGCCTGAGAGGTACTGGCAGGTGGAAAGAATGTTCAGTTCACTTCCAACTTCCATAGCTCTAGCTAGATGGTGATGGTCACGGTGATAATAACATCAGTTAATTTTTCATCTATTAAAATCTTAATAGCTGGTATAAGCCTTTTATGTGCCTTACCACCTTATTTGAGCCCAGTTATTACCCTCATTTGACAACCTGTCAGCCTTAATTTTCATAATTTGCTTGCAGATGGCAAAATGTGCATCAGCTTGAAATGAGAATTCAAACACAGTGCTTTCCGACTCCAGACCTTTAGTACTCAACCATCATACCCTCCCTGCTCCCTTCCTTGCTTGGGAACTCAAACCACATTTGCATCAACCACAAGTACTCCAAAATTTTGTGTACCAGTTGTAGCTTGGGCTTAATTAGATTAGCTAAAGATTGCTGTGATATGTGCGAGCTTGTACTGTAGTCACTTGAGGTTTTGTAATGTTGATTGTGCTACTGAACGCTTTTGTTCTCTTACTGTTCTATAGTGTGGTCTTTGAAATGTGCTAGGGGCCTTTAGTAATCTCTAGGAGATGTTTGGGTATCATTCCACAACACATAGACAGATACCAAGCTGCCTGTCCTCAGTTGTGAGCTTCTGTGACTGAATACATGAAGGTATTAAGATGATCCCAGATCACAGACACAATGGCATACAGTGAAAGCACTCCCTCTCAAGAATCCACCTTCCCAAAAATAGCCATTGATTTTTTTTTTTTTTTCCTCCAAAGACTGTAGTATGCTGGGGACATTTAAGCATAGTTAAGATGCCACACCTGTGCCCCAGGGAACTTAAAATCTCTGAAAGGACATGACGGAAGCGTATAACTTTTCACCCATAGAGATTTTTGTAACTTTTATCCAGACAAAGCATGACAATGAGATCTAAGACACTTATACCATTGGTCTGTACTCTGGACAAGATAGCAGGGAAGGTTTCCTGGGAGAGATGGGCCTTGAGATAGGCCCTGTGGGTCAGGTTGGATTTGTATAAATAGAAAGCAGCAGTCCTTTCCCTGGGGGCGAACAGTTGAGTAGGACTTTAAAGGCAGGCATGATTAAGTTGGGTATAGTGAGCTCATTAGAATATTTCAATAGGCTAATACGGGAGATGATATTGCAAAGAAGTTAGGGACAAAGCGCAGAGGGCCTTCAATGACACTTCAGTTTTGATTTGGGTTCTGTTACCCCATCTTCAAGTTTCAGCTTCTTATTTTGTGAAGTCAGAGGATTTCATTAGTAGAGGTCTTTACGGCAATTTTCATGTCTAATATGGAAAAAAGCTATCAATTTTCTGAATCTGTTTTATCCTGATGTAATGATGGGCATTGAAACTATTGAGAGAGAACAACATAGCAATATTAATACCTAACGTTGACTGAGCCACTCTGGATTAGGCCACTTAATTGAAAAACATTTTTTTAAAATGTTTATTTATTTTTGATAAAGACAGAACACAAGCAGGGGAGGGGCAGAGAGAGAGGGAGACGCAGAATCTGAAGCAGGCTCCAGGCTCTTTGTCAGCACCAAAGCCTAACAGGGCCTTGAATTCAGGACCCATGAGATCATCACCTGAGTTGAAGTCAGCCTCTTAACCCATTGAGCCACCCTAGGCGCCCCTAGGCCATTTAATTTTGATGAGTCTATGAATGGGATGCTGTTATCCTCATTTTACAGATGAGCACTGACAAGAAAGTCTTAAGTGACCAAAATCACAAAGGTAGTAAGTAGTAGAATTTAAGCCTTTTATATGTGGGACTTTAAAATAGTTTTCCTGGCAGTAATTGAGACAGTATTTTGGTACAATTGATATAATATTTGGTAGTGAGAAATTATGTCAGGGACTTTGGATTTGGTACCTTGTTGGTTTGCAGTGTATAGCAAGGAGGACTTAAAGTGATTGGAAGAGATGGGATTAGTTTGAGAGCAATTTCTAAGAAGAAATCATGAGGACTAGAGTGATATTAAATGGGGCTGGGGGCTGGGGGTAGGGGGGAGTTGAAATAAAGTCAGTGTTCTAGCCTAGGGCTTTCCGAGACCCAGCACATCATGAACAGAAACAGTGAAGTCAGGAAGGCAAGCTGACTATTTAGGTGAAAATGAGAAATTTGTCTTAGATATTTTAGGGGTGCAGAGAAGGGACAACACATTATTCTAGACAGAGAACTGATATGTTTAAGTTTCAGTTTGAAGGAAGTGCCTCTTTTTTTTTAAACCTATATTTACTATTTGCCCATTATGTGCAAATACTTGGCTGAAACACAGACACGTGTTAAAAGTGTCCAGAGTCTCAGAAATGATAAAAATTTTGAAACGATTAGAAAATTCTAACATGGTTGACATTAAAATAGAAAGTCTGATCAGTTAAAAGGTCTTCAGGCATATGAAACACAGATTGCCTCCTCAAATACTTTGTAGGTTATGTTTAATATTTGTACGTGTGTACACACTATACAACTATCACACACACACACACACACACACACCCCAGAATGTGTTTTTTTCATTCAGCACAAAGAGGAAGAAGGCATCAAGTTAAACTCTCAAATGAGGAATTTAGAGAATTAATTTTCTGACAAGAAGAATTGTTAGTGTTAGGATTAGTCATCCAGTGAAGACGTGACAACACTTTTTCTTAAAGGTAGTTAGAGTTTCTGAGGAGATCCCGAATGTAAACATACCCCTCTTACTGGCTTGAGGGAACAGGTTAGAAATAGGAAATACAAAGATATAGTAAAAATATCTTTTGCAAATAAGGCTGGGGGAACAGGAGGCTCTCACTTTGATAGGAAGTGTGCTCCCTGGGTGGGGTGTGTCAGACCCCCCTGGGCTAGGGTAGGGCTCATCCCTGCTGAGGTGGAAGACAATGTGTCTCCTATCAGGATCCTTACCCGGAAGAAGAACGAGGAGGGAATCTCTGAGCTTTGCAAACTTCTTATTTTCCGAGACCTATCAATCATATACATCACTCTTCTTCATGAGGCAGGAAGTGGGGTGGGGGAGTTGGGGTGGGGGGGGGGGGTAGGGGCGTGGGTGGGGAGAAGGGTGAGGCAAGGGATGGAGAGGCCCAGAAGAGTCAGAGAATGATCTCTCTTCACAGAGAACAGGAGCAGGTTAAAGGCATTCCACCTCTAACTTAAAAAAAAAAAAAAAATCAATCTACTTGAGATGCCTTTATTGTAAGAAAGAGGCAAAGATGAGATGATTTTCAAGGTCTTTTTTTTCTTTTTTGACCTGAAGAGATATTCTGTGAATATCTAAAGGGATTGCGGAGTGGGACCGATTTCCTGCTGCTTGCTTCTAAGTCTGAAGGTCTCTGTGTCTGCACTCCAGGAGGTCGGTTTTAATGGTTAGATCTACTTTTTGGTCCTTAGTAGGTTAAATATAAGACCTAGATACTATGAAATGTTTGATTTACTGGTCAGCAAGAGTTGTGAGAAATAGGTACAACGTGTGCAAGCAAAATTCTGGCTATAGAAGGATATGACAACTTGTGTAGTTGGCTGTCTTTGCTTGGTGGTAAATTACTATTTGGGGAAAAGATGAAAGATGGTACCTTCTAATTTTAGGTACACCCTCAGGCTCAAACTTGGCTCTCATTCATTCATTCACAGGTATTTATTGAGTGACCTCAGGCTCTATTTTAGGCACTGGGGAACAATAGTAAAGAGAACAGGTAAAAATTTGTACCCTCCTGAAGCTTATATGTTAGTGGGAGAAACAATAAATAAGTAAACATAAAAACAAGTATAGGATGTCAGATCCTGACAAGTTTTGTGAAGAAAAGTAAAATGGCTAAGGGGATAGACAGGACACACCTCACTGAGAGGGCCACATTAAAGCAAAAACCGGAAGGAATGGACAGGTGAGTCATTCAGGTCACCTGGGAGGAGATCCCAGGGGAAAGCAAGCACAGTGAGTAACCTTGAGATGTGAGAATTCTCAGTGTCAGGCTGTGGGACAGAGTAAAACCCATTTTACTTTGGGTTGGATTTTGAGAAGAGTGCCTTGTCTTGCCACTTCAATGACTCTAGCCCTATTTTGAGGATAATTTATAAAGGGGAGGAGGAGTGGAGGCAAGGAGAACAGGTATGCGGCACATTCAAAACTGAGACCACTGGCTTGGACTGGGGTGGTAGCAGGGGTGGTGGTGAGCTACGGTCAGTGTTTGGAGATATCTTGAAGGCTGAGTCATTAGAATTTGTTGAAAGATTTGTTTTGTGAGGTGATAAGAGCTAAGGATAGTTTAGTCAACTTTTTGTTCTGAGTAGCTGGGAGGATAGAGTTGCCAATTACTGATTTGGGAGGAGAGACATAGGAAGTTTACTTTTGGAAATATTAAGTTGAGATGCTTAGGGAACGTCTACATGGAGAGGATCCATAGGCAATGGAGTTGACAACAGAGGAGCCCATGGATGAAGCCGGACCTGGAGATGAAGGATTGCGAAGGCACTCTCAAACTCATGGGATGGGATGAATTCACCATGCAGGGGAGGGTAGATGCAGAAGAGAGGAGTCCATGGACCAGGTCCTGCAGCACTGTGGTGTTAAGCCAGTCATGGGGGATGGAGGGGAGACCACTGAGGGAAGAGGAGAGCCAGAAGATGTCCTGGAAGCTAAAGAAAGAACGTATTTCAAGAAGGAAGGAGAGATGAGCTGGGTCAGAATCTGCTGATACGGCAAGTAAGGAGATAGAGTCTTGGCCATTGGTTTCAGCAAGATGGGGTCGCTAGTGACCTCTAGAGCCTAATTGGGTCAGGCTTAAGGAAGAGCAGGAATGGGAAGACAGGACTTGGAGACATCTGTTGTAGTCAGTCTTTTTAAGTGTTTTGCTATGAAGGGTAGTGAAGTGATGGGCTATCAGCTAGAGAGGACTGTGGCGTCAAGAGGGTTTTTATTAAAGATGGGAGATAGGATGGCAGCTTATTAGTCTGATGGTGGGAATGATCTAGTGAAGTGGGGAAACCAATGAGGAAAGAAGAGAGGACAGTTGCAGAAATCGTTTTTGCAAAGGCCAGAGGGGCTAGGATATGGTGCACAACTGGAGGATTTGCTCCTGGGTAAGATCACAGACAGCTCATCCACAGCACCTGGAGGGAGGTGGACCATGTGTGTGTAGACACCAGGCGGTTGGGGAAGGTTCACTGCATCTGAGTCCTGCTTGGGTACCTAGT
Source organism: Panthera uncia (assembly GCF_023721935.1). Classification (NCBI taxonomy): domain Eukaryota; kingdom Metazoa; phylum Chordata; class Mammalia; order Carnivora; family Felidae; genus Panthera; species Panthera uncia. The sequence goes on along the minus strand of NC_064811.1, from coordinate 57,346,319 downwards.
GACCACAGTGTGGCTTTATAGTGGCTCTGCCCATTTGTGCTTGTAGAATTTATGGCCCACGAAAACCTTTACATACCTATTGCTGTGGCCCTCAGCCATCTCTGCTGACAGTTGTGTAGTTTCACATTTTAAAATTGCACATGGACAATATTTTAATGCGTAGCCAACTTACATTTAACAGTAGCTAATATGTATTGCATCTTCTGCATAATCGCATAATCTCATTTAAACCTCTTTCTAAGTCTGTGAAGTTGGAACTATTACTAGCCTCCAGGTAACACCTGAGGACACTGAGCCTAAGAGAAAGCAAAGTTCTTTGTTTTGACTTAACTTGCTTCCTGACAGTGTGGTTCCTTCCTTAACCACAGGCTGTGCTGCTTTGTGGAAGTATTTGGACCTATGAAGTGTGTCATTTCTAATTATAGTAAATTGACACTGGACATAATTTAATTTGCTTGTGTAATTATAATCTGAGATTAAAATACTTTTGATAGCTTTGAGTTTTCCTCACCCCCCCGCCCCCTTTTTTCTCCCAAAGACGGAGGATTTGAGAGCCTTTTACAGAAATGTTTGAAGCTACGCTGGAGGAAAAATTGGTTGGCTGGCTGCGAGTAGACAAGACGTTGTCATTCGTGTGGTGGGTTTCCTTTATAAGTCAGATCTTAAATTAGAAATCAGCAGCAAGATGTTCCATCTATTCTGAAGTGAGTAAGAGCACAGGAGCATGGTCTTCAGTCAAAATGATCACAATTGAAATTTTCCTTCGGCTTCTTGCTTGCTATGTGTCAAGCCTTCCGGGCTTGCTTTCTCATTTGTAACCCAGGGATAATAACATCTACCTACTGTGATTGTTGTGAGAATGAGGGATGGGAGAGTCTTGAGCATAAAGCGCAGTGCCCAGTATTTATCCTGCCAATAAAGGCAGGTAACCTGGTAGCTCCTGTGTCAGTTCTGCCAGCTACTGTCCAGGGGGACGGTGGCCTGAGGGTTTACTGAGTGCATCTTTTCCCTTGGTTACCTTACTTCCCAACTGGAGGATTACCCATGGCAGGTTTAATTTCAGCAGTGTGTCTTATGTGTGCATGTTTGGAATGATTTGTCACTTAGCATCAGAGAAGACAAGGCTCTAAAGAAATAGGCCGTCTTTATTTTGAATAAAAATGCAGAGCATACTGTCTGACAGTGGAAAAATGGAACTGTCCCAGAGAGTCTGGGATGCATGGTTTGCTGTAAGCCTGCGGCTCTGCGTGTCCTCGTGGGTGTGGAGGAGTCTCCTTGAATTCTCCCTAAATTTTCTAGTGGTCCGGTCACTTAATCCAGGCATCAGTATATTGTCTAGACTTTGGTTGTGTGAATTCCCTTCAGTGGAGATGGGAAATCTCCTTCCCTTGAAAGAGTAAACACATGGTTAGAGAACAAGTTATAACTGGGATTACTTGTGCAGCCAGACACCCCTGGGCCTTGGGTAGTTTGTCTTGTGAGTTAGAGTGTCGCAGCACAGACAAAGCAAGGGCTCTCTGGTGACCTGCATCACTAACTTAATACGTGTTAAACAGATCTTACCGACAGGAGACCCTGGCATGTACAGAATCTTGTATTAGATGACATCGGAATTAGCAAGCTGAACGGGGAAGTTTCTCGTCCTTAAGGAATTGAAACTTAAATTTGGGACAGGCTTTGTCAGTCCCCATCCAAGATTCTGATTCATCACTTACTGTGGAAACCGTCCCCTCCATCACTCTGCTCCTGTGATGCTTGAGTCTATTCCATAAAATTTAGAGTTCTTTCTATAAACCAGAAGCGACAAAAGTATTCCCCATGGATTTGGCTGTAAGAGAGGCCACATCTTTTGGTCTGTGCTTACGCTGATGCCTCGCGTAAGTCTTCGGCTGTGATAGAGCCTACGAAACAGGGATCGTGTGCTGTCGCTGCCAGTATTGGAGTCGGCCTTCACTTTACTCTGTGATATGACAGTCCTCACTCCTCTGCCTAGTAAATATTTACAGCAGGGTCATTTGATCTGTGCACTTGATAAAGAAGCATATTTTATTTAAATACATTGGTCACTATAAATGGCATAATGATAACAAACATGCACTCAAAGAATTTCCAAGTTGCAAAATACCTTCATTTGTCTTCTGGTATTTTATACATTGTTTGAAGTATTTCAAATACAGGAAAACAATGAAAATATTCTGTAAGGATACTTTCAGATCATAGGTTGTAGGTTCAGTTATGAGGCATTACACTTTCATTTATTGGATGACATACACGCAATTCCTCTAGGTGAGAAGTATTTGTGGATCATATCATTTTTTTCAGGGTACTTTTACACACTGCAGGACTGGTCTTAGGCTAGAATCATGAAGGTGGGGAGCTTTTTAACTTCTGTTACCAGATTTTGCTTGCCTTCTTTTCTCGAAAATCTTTGTCCTCCTCATTTTCTTTTCCAGTATCCATGGTCTTTTGCTTCAGAATCATTTCTAGTAAGGGATAAGTGGTTTATTCAATGTGCTATCTTTCTCAAGGATGTTTGCATTTTAGCAGACATAACACATTTGGCTAAACTAGGGGAATTAATTGTGAAATTAAGCTTAACATGTAGGTGGTCACTTGTGCTGTAAGTAAGGTAGGCCCCAAATACACATCCATATTAAAATGAGTATTGGAGCACCTGGGTGGCTCAGTCAAACCTCCGACTTCAGCTCAGGTCATGATCTCACAGTTCGTGAATTCAAGCCCCGCATCAGGCTCTGTGCTGACAGCTCAGAGCCTGGATCTTGCTTTGGATTCCGAGTCTCCCTCTTACTCTACCCCTCCCCCGCTAGTGCTCTGTCTCTCTCTCTTTCTCTCAAAAATAAATAAGTGTTAAAAAAATTAAAAAACAAAAACAAAAAACAAGTATCTGTCCCACATAAGGAATATGGTGCAAAATGACAATGCCATTTGCTCTTAACTAACCCGCATCTCCATGTTCAATTTATAGATTATGATTTCTACTTTTTTTACCCATTCTTCTCATTTTCTAAAAATGTTCTGTGATTTATGGAGCACAACTCAAATGTAGCAGAATGAGTGTATGGGCTTTGGAGTATAACTTGGATTCATATCTGAGCTCTACAGTTGCTTGACCTTGGACACATACTTCCTGAATCTCAGTTTCCTCACCTGTGAAGTGTGATTGTTAGGGTTGTTATGATGGAAAAAATATGTGTAAACGACAGCACCATAAACTACAGTGTATAAAGTATAGGCCTATGGTAAATGCAACATAAGGTTGCTATTTTAATCAGTAATACTTCTAGGAGTCTTAAAGGGAAAAAATAAAACAATCAAAAAATTTCCTCTACATAATAACAAGTTTGTTAAACATTTGTAGCAGGTGTCAGTTGTGCCAGTAATAAATTAATTGGGAGCATGTCTTGATTATAAGCAAGCCAGATATAGTTTATGGAAACTTATTATATCCTCAAACATGTAATGTGATATGAATATTCACATTGTAATACATTTTTTAAAATAAAATGATTCATTGAACACAGAGTTACAGAAATATATTTGAGAAATGATTTAAGTTCCCAAAATTTCATACTTAGGAGATGGTTCGGGAACATATATATTTTGCAAATTGAGGTACAGTCTTGTGAGGTGGGCACTTTATGCCTATGTTATGTCCTCCTGTGTTCTCTTGTTGCACAGGCTTCTACAATTCTATTTTTCACCCTACAGATTTACCAAAATTAAAGAGACAGAGAGAGTATGAGCTGGTGACTCCAGTCAGCACAGATTTTGAAGGACACTATCTCTCCCATATTCTTTCTGCAAATCACAAAAAGAGGTCAACGAGGGACGTGTCTTCCAACTCTGAGCAATTGTTCTTTAACATCACAGCATTCGGAAGAGACTTTCATCTGCGACTAAAGCGCAACACTCAGCTGGTAGCTCCTGGGGCTGTTGTGGAATGGCATGAGACCTCTCTGGTGCCTGGGAATATAACCAACCCCAATAATGATCATCAAGCAGGAAATGCTTCAGAAAGAATCTGGAAAACAGAACCTTTGCAGACTAACTGTGCTTATGTTGGTGACATCATGGACATTCCAGGAACCTCTGTTGCCATTAGCAACTGTGATGGTCTGGTAAGACTTATTCCCTTTTGTGCGTGTGTGTTTGCAGGTGTTAGGGAGTGCAGCATGGTTTCCAGGGTGGCTTAGTAGGTAGAGGTAGAAAGGAAGTCTTATTGTTATATTCTAAGTTCAGGAAGAAGCATTAGAAAGCATTTTACTGTCAAAGATGTGTACGTTGGCTTAATTTTGACATGAAGACAACATTATTCCAAGAAACAAAAGATAACCTGTTTTTATCTTTTTTTTTTTTTTTTTTTTTTTTGCTTATATTTTCACTTGTGTTACCTTGGGGAATTTTATTTCCTTATTTCTTTCAAAGCATTATGAAAATTTTCTAAAGAAATGTAAATTCCTCCAAAATGATAGTATTTCACTTCTTATGTGGAAACTTTGGATATCTTCTTAAAGAAAGTATTTTGAATGCATTCTTTCACTTCCCCACAGAATGCTAAAATGGGAAATGAGCAGATACTTTGTCAGAATTTGTTCAAATAGCATTACTTTACAAACATGAGATGTAGTTCTTTCTGCATTGCGGCTTTGAATCAGTTTTTTCTTTATTTTCAAATAAAATACCCATATGTTGCTCTTCAGTTTTGTTGTTGAGGCCAGTAGTAACTGACCCTTCTTTACATACCCCGCAGATGTGAAATATTTTTATTTGTTTTGTATCTCCAGATGCCATTTGAAAAGTGTGTCAGTGTTTATGCCTCTTCCATCCACAGTTGACTCCAAGTCGTTGTTCAAAAAAGCAACCATTTTTCTATCTATGGTGGCCAGGCTGCTGTTTCTTGGGAGTTCAGAGCTATTCCCTTTGTTTTGTCACTCTCCTGGGAGTTCTCAAAATATTCCTTGTGTTCCTGCTTGTGATTATTCTACCTTGGCTGGTCTTCCAACAATACCATTAATTTTTTGCTATTGTTGTTTGTTCTATGCATAGGCCCAACCCAGAGGAGTTATGATACATATGTTTTATCAAATGCTAGTTAGGTCATTGTTTTAGGCTTTTTTTCTACAGTCTTGTACTGCCTCCTGATGTTCTGTAGGCTTTTAAAAGCCCGCACAGAAAACTGAATAGAACAGGTCCATGTTTTCAAGTTGGATTCCATTAGGTTAGGATCTATATATATATATGCTCACATTTGGTGCTAGGTGGTATTCTGGGGTCTGAAGGCATAAGGAATCTCTCAAATTCTTCTCATTCTACACAAAGGTTGAATAGATGGGAATTATGAAGTCACTGACTGGGAAATAAAGAAACACTTTCTAGAGGAATAAGTTTAAAGTAATTCATTGAGAGAGCTTGATTCAGTACTACTAAGATATAAAAGAAAATAAATTATATAAAAGGTACTGTTTTATAATACTTGTAAGTAAAATATATTGAGTGTAAAACTTAATTCAGTGTTATTTTTTAGTTTTCTAGCATAAAAAAGTGTGTACTTTTTATTTTCCTAGTTAAGATTTGAGATGTGGGATATTAGCTTGAAAATCAGTTTAAGGAAGGTAAAAAGGCAAAGAAAGCATTTTTAAACCTGACCGAGAAATCAGTATTTTTCTTACTGTACAAGTCAAATGATCTAATCACAGAGACAGAATCTGGGGCAATAACACATTGTTATAAGGAAGAGGAAAATATAGAGTAGGAATGAATGTTAATTATTAGGATTCTTTAATTTCTCACTTTTAAGATACAGTGTAAACATGTATACATGGATGTTGAGTGCGTGTCTGTACTACATTGCAAGTATTCATTTGTTCCATTATTTGACCCATCAATTAATTAATTAAATAATATTTGTGGGAGCCAGTAATGGACCGAGTGCTATTCTAGGCACTGTGAAATGGTGAAAGGAATAATGGTTACCATCCTACAGCTCAAAGACGTCAAATTTGCCATAGAATTTAAGTGTCAAAATATTTGGCATATGTATGTAGAGTAGCGTTGTGTTTAACTTGAAAAATTGTAGTTAAGGAAAATATCTTCTGGAGAGAGTTTATGGATAGGGCAGAGTTTTGAGCCAGAGATAAGTGGCTCAGACCTTCAGCTTGATCCAGGAAAAGGGTGGGTCTGGCCTGCAGAGAAGGCAGTGCTGACGATGTGGGTATGTGAAATGAGGCCTTTTCTAGAGTTTCCAGCTCAGAGTAGCCATGTGCCAGGAGGAGGAGTGAAGATGAGGGCAGGAAGAGCAGTGAGCAGGGTCATGGAGAGCACATCACCAGACTGGAGGGATAACACCAGGACCACTTTATTGAGCTGGGGACAAATTCAAAGAATTGCAGGATTGCATTGGATGGGATAAGCCCTTAGCAGAGATGAAGTAGGAAGTTTAATTGAAGGGAATGTAAATAAACTTGGCTGATTCCTGAGCCCATTTTCCCCTTTAACTGGCAAGGAAGGGATTTAAGCTTGACCTTTCTTGACCTTAGAAAAGGAAGCTGGGATACTGAGATAACATAGATGCCTGAGGATTAACCTGATGGGCTATGAAGCCATTGCCCTGGGAGGCTCTGATTTTTTAAAAATATTTTTTTTAAAGTTTTTTATTTTCAGAGAGAGAGAGAGAGAGAGAGAGAGAGAGAGAGAGAGAGAAAGAGAGAGAGGGAGACAGAATCCAAAGCAGGTTCCAGGCTCTGAGCTGACAGCACAGAGCCCAACATGGGGCTCGAACCCACGAACTGTGAGATCATGACCTGAGCCAAAGTCGGATGCTTAACTGACTGAGCCACCCAGGTACCCCTGGGAGGCTCTGATTATAATCGACCAATGGAAAAATCCCAGCCCAGCAAGTATATAGTTAAGTCTCTACTGAAGCTCTACCTGGACTAGAAGTGTAATCCTTTTGGTTATGTTGATTTTAGATGGCATTCCAGTGATCTGACTTTCTACATGTGTCCTTTCAAGCTGTTGCCTATAAGAAACAGCCATAGGTATTTATTTTTCACTAAGATTGGGGGCTCCATAGCAAGGCCTTCTGAGTGAAACGCCTTACATCTCTTTTCTCTTATGTAACCTGTGGCATGCTATGTGAGTTTGAAATGGGCCTCACTCTTTAGAATTAGTTTGTAGTAAAGAATGCTTTAATTTAATTTAAAAACCAATGGTCCTCAAAGTGTGTCTACAGATTCAGGCTTGTGAAAAGAGAAATACCAAAAGTGAGACTATATATATAGAAACTCTTATACCAATTTGACAATTATTGTATTTGCATTGGGCCTGATAATAAAATAAAAATGGGGCTTGTGTTTTGCGTTTTATCATTTAATTTTTCTAGTAATTAATTTTTGTTGTATTTTACAAAATAGTCCAAGACCAATTGGGAGAAAGAAAATGGTTTCTTCACCACAGATAGTTTACAAAGCAAGCAATGACACTTAGGTGTTTTTACTCCTCTGGACATCAGATACTTGACTGAAATAGTAAGGTATAGTCTACCTATCCCAGTCAACTATATGAAATGATCACAGGAAAGGTACTTTAATATAGGTGTTATTGAAGAGGACAGAAAAATGCCTTGAGTGACATATCCAAAGCCAATGTCTAGAATTCGATCTAGACATAGATATGCATAGTAACTAATATATTACTCTCTGGGTTTCTGAAATCAGCATCAGAGTCTTCTGCAGAAAGGAATTGACACTGGTTCTTATCCAGTGTGTCCAAGAATAATATCTGTTCCTGACTAGTGTGACCTTTTCCTGTTCTTTGCAAGATGATCAGTTATGAGTGACTACTGATTCTTTACCATTTACAGCTTTTTCCTGCTCTAGTCTATCCTACTTATAGGTAAGACCTATTGAGATGTTTAGTCATTGAATTGCCCCTGCTTTCTGATAGCATCCAAAAGAGAACAAAGCCCCGCTTCTCTAGACTTCCCCCAAATTACCCAACGGAAGCCTGAGTCCTGCTAATAGGTTCTTTCTAACGCTCTCTTACTGAAATGCTCGTGGTTCCCTCTGGTGTGCATTCTCCCTCCATGCAACATGTAATAAACCCAGCTCGTCCACTACAGATGTGCTGCTGGTGGTCTTTGGCTAGAGGGTGTTGACGTGCTTTACCTCTCTGCTTCTACATTTCTGAAATTTCACACACTTCTTAGTGGGAAGACACTTCTGGCTGAGAATCTCAGCTGAAAATAGATTTCTTTATTCCACAGAGCCCTGGCATTTATTCTGTAACACCATTAAATCTCCCCTGTGAGCAGTGGCAGCTCACAATCATATTTTGTGGTCTATAAATGTGCCAAAATAAAGGGTTGTTTGGTTAGTAGGCTTTATTTCATGTATTTCATAACATAAGGAAACTGAATTTCTCTAGACTTGCTGGAACAATATTGCTATGTTAATTCCCCTGGATTATCATCAGAGGGAACTAGTTGGGAGTGGAAGAGCTGACTGGTAATGGTTTTCCTGGGTTATCCAGCTCAGTGATTTCCTTGTGGGCTGGGCTTATGATCAAGGGAGTGTATCTAGGACAGAAGTTTTCAGCATTTCAGAAGAACATTTGGAATTCTCCCTTCAAATGAAATCACTAGGGGTTATCTAAGAAAGTAATGGGTAAAACGGATAAGCTCAGGAAAGGCCTGGTTGAAACACAGTTGGGAGATACTCTCTCCTGGTGTCTCTTCTTCCTGACTCCTCCTCACTTCCGACCACTTGGAGGCTCCCTGAGATCTCCGACAGGGATCTTCACTCTTAGGGCCGAGGGTCTTGGAAGCTTGAGGTTAACAATTTGGAAACCATAAATGGTACCCCTTTCCTGAAATATCTCATAGTCACATCTGGTTAATAATGATGGCATTTTATCTTTTGTAGACTTGGGGAATGGCCAGATGAAGTCTTTGAGGACAATTGCAAACCATTAAGAAAATAGCCTTAAGATTTTCCTGCCTTAATGGGGCTCCTGGGTGGTTCAGTCGGTCAAGTGTCTGACTTTGGCTCAGGTCATGATCTCGTGCTTCGTGGCTCTGTGCTGACAGCTCAGAGCCTGGAGCATGCTTCGGACTCTGTGTCTCCTTCTCTCTCTGCCCCTCCTCTGCTCGTGCTCTGTCTCGCTCTCTCTCAAAAATAAATAAACATTGAAAAAATTAAACAAGAAAAGATTTTCCTGCCTTAAGACTTTTGCTTTGGGATTTGGTCCCCTCAAAAAGATGTTCTTGCCAGGCCTATTTCAGTAAGTCTAGCTGCAGATGCACTTTTTAAAAAGTCTATCTAAAATGTATTATGAGCCAGTGTGCCTGGGATTAAGAATATTTGACCAGTGATTGTAAATACAGCTCAATCTAATGAAACAGATGTTTGATACTAAAAACAGATACAAGTCTCTAGTTATTTATAGTGGATTTAGAAAAGAGCGTTTTTGAGGGCTGATCTTTAGATGCTGACATTTGAACATCTGCTTTTATGAGAAGAACCTGATGGGTGAAGGCCTGTCACCTCCCTGGGAACATGTCTATGAAAGGTGTCATTTTTTTTTTTTTTTTTTTTTTTTTTTTTTTTTTTTTTTTGATGGGACAGGGGGAGATCTGTATGTTTATGGTTTACATGCAGATTTCAGAGACCTGAGAAGGTTGCAGGAAAAAAGGACTGAAACCTTGTTTTATCCCCGGGCACCTACACCAGGCTGTTTGAGCAATACAAGACTAGATAAAGCTCAAAGCCCCCATACCCTTTAATTTCCAGAAACAGAAGGACAAAAACAGCAGCTGACACTGGCCCCTTTCAAAATGAAGAATGGATGGAAGTTCTCGAGTTCAATTAGTCTGGGAGAACCAGTACCCCGACAGGCCTCATTGCTTCTTTCCTGAGATTTGGTTAAGCTGTGACCCTTTGGGAGCTGACAGTACTTACCTTAGTTGTGTGTCCCCGCTTATGCCAGGTGTGCATGGTTGGATACATCTCCCACTCTGCCTCCTTTCTCAGATATATAGGCAGCCAGTGTGTGCATATCCGGGGGAAAGAGGCAAGGTTTGGCATCGTCCTTGATCGTTTTCACATTTTGTATCTGATTTGCATAAGTCGAAAATCATACATATGTCAAGTCTTTCCCGATTTTTTTGGCTCTATTTCTCCTGTGTGATTTAGTTGATCTTCTACAAAGAATATCCAAGGACGCGGGCTTGGAATAAAGTAGGAAGTGGAAAAAAAAAAAAAACCATCAGAAGTGTTTTTAAATTTAAAAAATATTTCTTTATAATAGCTTTTTGTAGTTCATCTCCATTTTTATCTCAATTTTCTATATAAATATCACCGGTTCAGTGCTGATTATTTGCTTTACATCATTTTGATTATGATTTGTTTTTACTTTATGTCCTTTCACTTTGGTGTAGTAAATTTATAAAAAATTAAATTTAAAGATGAGTTAAAAAATCGGGGGAAAATGTAAAGATACTGCTGCAAACCTGTCTGTGGACAGACGTGGACAAACAAAATAAAAGCAGCAGCAGAGGTACTTTTTCTTTCTGCTGTCAGCTTGGGAAGTAATGCTGCTTCTTCTTGCCAGTGTCTTGACAACCATAACTTCATTAAAACTCTAATACAGATTTTTTGAAGATAGTCAAGACATGCCTTAAAACTGTGAAAATAGTGCTGACCACATCTGAAAGTACCTTCTGCTAGTAAATCACCATAAAACAAGAACAAAAGGACATCCTGGTGTTGATATGATGCCCTTGTGCATAATCATGTTTTGAGGTCAGAGTTCTTGCTAACTAAATCCAGCCTCAAAGTTTTCAACTTTGAAGAAACTGTGTTATTCTTTTGACTTAATCTTTGCTTCCAGGAATACTGATCCCAAGTTAAAGCATTTTGAAGCACTGGGGTATGTAAAGTGCTGTACCTATTGCTGTGGTAAATAGTGAGGGAAATCAGGCATAGCCTTTGTCTCCCGAGGGCTCTGGAAATAAGATGTGCAAAAGCAGAACCGAAGTGCAAGGCAGAAAGTTTTATATGTTGTAAGACTAGACCAGATGAAATGTGAGAGCTTGGATGGTGGAACAATGATTTCTGCCTGGAAGGACGTTAGAAGGCTTCTTGGAGGAAGCAATATTTGTGAAGCAAGAGAATTGGAAAGGTGAGCATTTATGTTACAGTGATCCCTGATGATGGCGGGGACGGGATGGGTAGGAGGAGGAGCCTCTGAGGAACATAGGGGTCTTGTTGGAGGTCCACCTATGATGGCCCTAAGAACAAAGGGGAAAAGGGGAAGTTGATTTCATGAACTTTGTAACATATAAAACCAATACAGAGGAGGGCCAGTATTAATCCAAATACAGGGCCAGACGATACAAAAGGGAGAAAGAAAAAGGAGCATACATCAGTGACTGTGTCATTGAGATTAGCAAGTTTGCATGGGTATTCAGGATGGAAGGTGGGCAAGATTCTTGTTTCTTAATTATGTTGCTTTTCTTCATAGAAAAGTCATGAAGTCATGAGGCCTTTTTGTGTGGAGTTTAGGGAGGTTTTTTCTTAGTCACTTTTTTTCTAGAATTTGTTCCCTAAATTTTATCCCAGAGGGTTATGAAATTTGACTTTGAAAAATCTGACTTCTCAGATCTTCGTCCAGGTTCTTCAACTTTTCAAGTTTGATCAGTGATTGTGCCATTTAGGAAGCTTCCTGCTTAGACTATTATTTTTTCCATCTGAAATGTTTTCCTCACTTTCTTATTATATTTACTCTATGTTCATATCCTCTACTTCTTTTCATTCTCCAAGGAGTGTTCCTAATGTCATTTTAGTGGTATCAGCAAAACCTTGGATTGCGAGTAACTTGTTCTGCAAGTGTTCTGCAAGGCAAGCAAACATTTCTAATACATTTTAACTTGATGATTGAGCAATATCTTGCAATATGAGTAGTACCTGATCCCGAATGTCACATGATCATAACGGAGCCAATGGTTCTTGAAATTCTCTTTGATATGCGAGTGCTTTGGAATACAAGCATGTTTCTGGAACAAATTATACTCACAAACCGAGATTTAACTGTATTTGTTTACAATGCACTACTATAAAGATAGTAAAAAAAAATTGATGGGGTGATGGGTGGCTCAGTTGGTTAAGTTTCTGACTCTTGATTTTGGCTCAGGTCATGATCTCACGATTTGTGAGTTTGAATCCCACATCGGGCTCCTTGCTGACAGAACGGATCCTGCTTGGGATTCTTTCTCTCCCCCTTTCTCTTTCCCTTCCTTGCTCATCCCCCCCCCCCCGCCCCTCAAAATAAATAAATAAACTTAACTTTTTTTTTAAAAAGAAAGTAAAAAATTTGAGCATAAAGAGTAATTAGATCAGCTTGACTTAAGTCTCAAAAAAGAAAACAAAAATAACTGAATAGATGCATTATATTTGATATTAAATCTCATCTTGTATCATTTATAGTATTTGTACTCTGTAGCTATATATGTATTTGTGTGTATATAGAAATATATACATGCACAGACACACACATATAAACACATATGCACACATCTTTATGGCAAGCCATAGAAAAGGGAGAGAAAATCAGTGTTTAATAAAATACTTTGATTTAAACACCAGTGACAGAATTTGATGTTAGGTCGTAGAGTTGGTGGCAGAGCTATATTGGCATGTGGGTCTAGTGGCAACAAAGCCCATGACAGTTCTATTACCACAAGCTACCTAAATGTGCTTCTCACAATGTGGTTTGTTGACAAGAATGAACGACTTGAATTGACTTGTATGTTTTTAACACCGCTGGAATAACAGCAGTGTTAATCAGAAATACAATTGAAAAGTGAGGTTTTAACCTATTGTTGTTAGTCTACAACAGTGAAATTGCAAAAAATTTTGGGATAGAAAATCTATTGTACTTTTTATTCAGGTAGTCAGACTTTGGGAATTCTTTGTCTCTAAAACAAGGGACTTTGATCACCTGGTGTTTTTTTTTAATTATTTTCAAAAGAGTTGATTAATTTTTAAGCAATACCAGACTACACTAAATGTATCAACACATTACCATTAGTCTTAGTGTGGTTTGTGAGTCCTTTGATAAACAAGTTCAAATCTTCCATAATTGTAATACATTTCTGAAAATTCTAGTTTATTGATTAAAGAAAAAGGGATATATAAGTGCACTGAGGTCTAACTTCAGAGTTAGTAATGTTAAAAAAAAAAAAGGACATTATATATAGCCTGATATGTTTGGAAAAGCATTATCTAGATTGTTATAGCCTACTTTTATAAAATGCTTACAAGGTGTTCGGTTTGGAGTTTTGTAATGAAATCGATAAACACCAATGAAGAGGAACCCCAGCTAAGCTATTTAGAGTTATGATACTATGAAACAGTTCAGTTTGGAAAAATGTAACTACTGTTGGTGACAGAAGTCAACACCTGTGAAATGGTTGAGGGAAACGGCTCATGGCAAGAGTGGGCATGGCGTCAGGGTAGAATCAGACAGACTTAACTCCAGTTCCCGTTCCACCACCTACCAGCCTGTGACCTTACACAAGTGATTTAACTTTTTGGAGGTGTCTTTCCTTCAGTAAAGTGGACGTCATGTCAAGGCTTTTCCAAGAATGTTAGGGCATCTTTCACACAACCTTGTGCTTAGGAAATTGAAGATTATTACTGTTGTCCTTTTCCTTCTTTAATCAATTTAAAATTATTTGTCCTTGATATTTTGTGATTCATAATATTAGTAATGGTTTTAGTTCGCAAAATAAATACTGCAGGTGGCCAAGTCAGCCTGTGACCTAATTTATGGAAAATTCTATCCTCTCTGAAGTGAATACCTTGGTGAAAATCCTGTAACGTTCACATCACCTTCTCCACCTGAAGCAGGGCTCCTTTATTATCAGCTCTTGAGAGATACTCTAACTTTTGCCCTCCTGAAGACCTCTAAGGATGGGAAATTCACTACTCTCCGTCTTATTTATATGTAGCTCTGCCCGATAGAGGAAGTCCTTTCTTAGGTTCTACTTAGAAATATGAGGTAAAGACACCTTGTTCCACTTACTAGGTTTTTCAGAGTTGAGAAAGATGTAGTAAGCATCCATGATTGGCTTCCTATTGTTATTGTAATACTTTTGTTTTATGCAGATGACCACTCAGCTGTTTCAGTGTACCTACCATGCAGGAAACTGCTTCAGGAAAATTTCCCTTTAGTCACGTGATATAGCCCATACTCCAGCTAGAATGGAATTAACCAAGCATAAGTCATAATTTTAACATTCCTCTCATGCTTTTTGTTTTGGGAAAATATTTATATTATGAACCTCAGAGTGATACATTTTTTAGGATAGTGATAAAGAGGTCTATGGCATTAGGTGATGTAAGACTGTTGTTCAGAGCCTTGCCAATCTTGTTCATTTCTTATCTGTTTTATTAGGTGATGGCGGTCAATATGCTTTCTTATATCAATTTTTTTTCCAGTCCAGAGTATTCCTTAAAACAAATCACAATCACAGCAAAGTATATGCATTTTCTACAACTCTGTGAGGCAGTTGAGGGGAATGGAGATAAAGGTGGCATGATGGGTCTCTAGCTCCAACTATCAGAAAATTCGTTTTTGAGCGTAAGTGGCATTATCAAAATAGACTTTTGGGGTCCTGGTGAATTTCTGATCAGCTGATTTTAACTCCAGTTTAAAACGTAATAGATTTCTTGAAGGCCTACTTCTGTCTGGTGATGTCCCTAAAAGTGAAAGATTGTTATAGATTGAGAAGACTGTGCTATTAGATGCTGGGGTGTCATATGAACATAGTGGGACCCGGTCTGAGCACGTGAAGTCCAAGAGAAAACGAACAACAGCACTTAGTGAGAGATTCTGCAAATGTTAGCAACCCAGACCCAGTGGGAAAAGTTTCATTTAGCATTATCTGTGAAACAGGATGCTTTTAACATAGTGATTAGAATCTTGGGCTAATACTTCCTTTAAGCTTGTGGGATACTTGATCTTGCTTTAGAGGGTGCCAATATTTTCTGCTTTCCTGCCTGGTTTCATACACTCCTTTATTTTTCATACCTGGCTCCGAGGATGGTCTTAACTGGCTGCTAGGACAAGAAAACAGACCAGAAAGAATGATGTGGATCCAGATATAATTAAGTCACTATAAGATCTCCGTCTCTGTTTGGTCAGCCACATGTCATTGTTACCTTAGACTTCAACTGTGGCACCAAACCTAGACTCAGCATACTGATGAGGTAAGATTCTGAACCATATTGGTCCTAGACTTGAACTATTGATCTAAAATTTGGGGGGAGGCCTCTTTTTATGTGCTATGCTTGGAAAAATTTTAGAAACATATGCCTCTATGAGAATGTTTTAAAATTAGGACTATATATATGGAACTACATTGTTTCTCCTTCCCATACTTAAAAACTAAGGGTTTGAATTAGATCGGTGATTCTTTTTCTTCCAACTGTTGGACCTTATGTTTTGAAATGGTATGTAAACCAGAAAACTGTTTATTAAGTAATGAATCATTTTTCCTATGAGTTAATAATAAAAACATACAAAATTGGCTGGTCAGAATTGCCAACGAGTACAACTTACTTTCCGTGTGATCTTCGGTGATCTTTCTGATAAAAAGATAGTCATTCTTAGAACCTATAGCATTTTGTTCAGCTTTGTAACACAGTGATAGTCATTCCCAGATTTCTGTTACTGCCTCCACTGGTTCCTACAGACTCAGGGACCTAAAATTAGGGAATTATTGACCATGAACTTCTGAGATTCATTTTAGGACTGATGTTCTATGACTCTATAACTAAGTTTGTTGTGGACAGTGCATTCCAGGCCAAGGAAGAAATCAAAGCATCCTACTTGACCATTATCGTTAACAATGGTCTGGGGTAGAAACTGCATATATAAGTGTTACTTTTCCAAATGTTGAGATATGGTTACTTTATTCTAATGCTTTTCCTATTTATTTTTTAAAATTTATATTTAATCCATTATGACTAAGTCTTGTGTTCTTGAAGGCTCCAAAGACTTCAACTATCACAACTCAAGCTATTATAGTTTTGGAAGATGTTTTCCCTTGACTTCCAATAAAATGTGGAAATAACTAGTGTAAAGAGAAATATGTATATTCATAGATATGTACATACATACACATACATCTACATATACATGTGTATATGTGTGTGTGTATTGAGAGAAATATAGTTATGTTTTTATAAAATATTAAGAGCAAAAAGGACTCTCCCTTGGATATGCTGTTAGGGAAGTACCTACAAAGCTTCTTCAACACAGGAAGGTGGTACCAGCTCTGTTGATGTCTTTCCCCGGAAGAGCTCTTCATGTGTTGCATATGTGGAATATGCACCTCAAGTTGAGAATCCTTATTCTCCCCAAGGGGCCTCAAACCTCGGTGGGCACCAGCATCTGCCGGACAGCTTTGTTAAGACATGGATTGCTTGGTACTACCTCAGCTTCTGATTTAGCAGGTCTGTGGAGGGGTCCAAAAGTTTGCATTTCTTTTTTGTTAATGTTTGTTTTTATTTGTGTGTGTGTGTGTGTGTGTGTGTGTGTGTGTGTGTGTGTGTGTGAGAGAGAGAGAGAGAGAGAGAGAGAGAGAGAGAGAGAGTTCAATGGGGAGGAGCAGAGAGAGAAGGGGACAGAGGATCCAAAGCGGGCTCTGCCCTGACAGCAGAGAGCCCGATGTGGGGCTTAACTCACCAACCATGAGATCGTGACTTGAGCTAAAGTCGGACGCTCAACTGACTGAGCCACCCAGGTCCCCCTAAAAGTTTGCATTTCTAACAAGTTTTCAGTTAATGCCAGACTCCATAACTCAACTGTTCCATGTCTGTGTGCAATGATATTGGATACTGGTTTTTCCCAACTGACCTGCTTTCTCTGGTAAGGAATTACAACTTTTCCTTTTTTTTTTTTTTTTTTTTTTTTTTTGTTTGTTGTACTACCTTGGCCCTAGCCCACTGCCCAGTCATAATCCCAGCCAGGTTGACTCAGCATAGGTCAGTCCCAGATTGGATTAACTGTGCATAGCTACAACTTCCTCTCGGTCCCCTTGTCTGGAGGCTACATGTTCTTTGGAAGCACCAGTGAGTGCCATCCCCAGACCATGTTCTGGCAGAGTATAGAAACTATCTGAATATGGACAAGCCACCTTAATATGTCTGATCCTTGGGTTCCTTCTATGATTCATGGAAAGATTTCCTGATGGTAAGTGGAACTTTGAAGTGGATGCCCATAAATTATTTAGTAGCCAGTAAGAAGTGCTTGTAAGGTTCTAAAGCCACTTTGCCTTCAAGAACTGGTGGTGGGGCTATGAGTCAACACAGAGGCCTTAAGATCTTCAGTTGTCCTGTGCTTTGACAGTCTGGAGCCATCTCTCTCCTTAAGTTCCATGAGTCAACCTTGCACTGTGTCCATATACCAGTTACACCAGCTCTGTGCTTTAGCCACACTCTTCTGTATCTACACTCTGAACTTTGATGGTCTTATCTGACTTTATGGCTTCAGATATCATCTATACAATGATTACTCCACATGTTGGCCCTTTCCTCTGAGCTCCAGACTTGTCTGTGTATCTTGCTGCCTACCCAGCATCCCCAGCTGGATGTCTAAAAGCCATCTCAGATTTAAAAGGGCCGAAGATCAACCCTTAATAGCCATGACTACATGATTTTCTCCATAAAGTCTGGGTAACTATTTCTTAGTCCAAAAACCGTAGTCCACCAAAAATGCTAGATTCCTTTTATTTCCTCATCCCTCTCATCAGATCCATAGTCTTAAGATTTTTCTGTAAAACATGTTCTGAATCTACTTCTTAAATCAAAGTGCTACAACTTTGGTCCAAAACACTGTCATATCTTCCCTGGATAGTATAGTGAACTCCTAACTGGTATTTTTGTTCTATTTTGCCCCTCTTCATCCTCCACATTGGAGTTGAAGTGAACTTTCTAAATTTGATGAACTTTGTTTAAAAGCCTTTAGCGGGCATGGGAATCTCATGGAGGACTTGTCAAAACATAGATTTCCTGGTGGCACCTGGGGTTTCTGACTCAGCAGGTCTGCATAGGAGCCTGACAGTTTGCTTCCCTAACAAGCTCCCAGGTGACACTACATTTTGGGAAGCAGTGTTCTATAAAATCTAATCTTAGCATACTTCTCTGATACTATTCCCTTGTTCACTGTATTTCAGCCACACTGGTCTTCCTTTCGTCAATCCTATAGTCCAAAGTTTCCCTTTCTCTGGTCTTTTGGAAATGCTGCTTTTTTTTCCTACTCAGAATATTCTGTAAATAGAGGTTCCTACACACCATTTTGAGTTAACTAAAATTCCATTTCCTCAAAAAGGATTTTCCTGGCCATTTGCTAAAATAGCAACCCTAGTCACTCTACACTATACTAGTGTTTTTAATCTTATTTGTATCCCTTATTGGCATCTCAAATTTATCTTGAATTAGTTTTATACATTTATTGTTGGGAGAGCATAGCTTTTTGTACTGAGGATGAGAAGTCTTTCCTCTGGATCTTTAACTATGCTTGGCACACAGTATGTGCTCAAAAATCAGTATTAATAGACTATAGAGTATAAATATTAGAATGGGGAATTGAGTACCACTTTTGAAAGGTGAATTATAGATCTCTCTTTAATGTGTTTAGAATTCCCTTTTTGTAACTTTCACAAGTGAAGCGAGTGCTATGAACTTCAAAGTTTAAGGTTCCTAAGATTTCATATAAATCAACTGTATCCTTCTGAATAGTATTTTAGTGCTGTGGTTTTCATAACTTTTTTTTTTCTTCTCATATTTTCTCTCCCCTTCTTTCACATAGTAGTAGTGATGGGGCAACATCATCTTGACCCAAACCCATACTTAAATTCATAATAGAGGTATAGTGTGTCTCTTAAATTACTTTACTCTTGTTAAGCAACAGAAATAGATACAAATCAGCATGGCAACTTATTGCTTAAAAAAAGATATAATTTTTAAAAAGGGATTATGAAAATATTATCCTTTGGATAAATTCCTTGGAAGAAAACAAAATATCCTTTACTGACTTTCCAGTCAAGGTTGTTACTATAGCAACCTATAGTTCTCCTTTCTGAGGGCTGGTCACACATAAATTATTTGTTTAATGCCTTTTTCCCCTGTGCTGAACTAGAAACTCCATGAGAATTGGAACTGTGTCTGTAATGCTTACTCCTGGTATCCATAAAACTAAACACCATTCTTGATATATAGTAGGTACACAATAAATATCTGATGAGTTTCTGAATGAATGAAGACACCGAATGTAAGTTCCATGGCTCTGTAATCTGCTTGCCGCCACCTTCCAGGTTTCATGAACCTTAATGGAAGAAATGCTTCCTCTGTGTAGAATCCCTCTCCGGCCTTCCCCGTTGGTACCCAGAACTCTGCTTTGTAACTTTTTCATTTCTTTTTGTGGTTTCTCCTTGATGGAATGTTATAAAGATTCTCAAGC
Source organism: Panthera uncia (assembly GCF_023721935.1). Lineage (NCBI taxonomy): Eukaryota > Metazoa > Chordata > Mammalia > Carnivora > Felidae > Panthera > Panthera uncia. The sequence continues at coordinate 57,326,774 of NC_064811.1, read as the reverse complement.
CAAGTACAAAAAGCCACACCTCTTTGGTTTCTTGGATAGCTTGACTTCTTCTAGGCAAGTGCTAGTTTTTCCAACTTTTGTGTCTCTTGGTAACTCCCAGGATTCTTTGTATTCCTGTGAGTGAATTCTCTCTCTGCTTCTTAGGAGAGAACAAATAGATTCATTAATACCTGTCTAACTCATTCATTCATTCAATAAGTATTTATTGAGTATCTACCATGTGCTGTATACTTTCAGTGCTGGGGACGCAACAATGAGCAGAAGCAGACATAGTATTTGCCCCATGGAGCTTATCTTAGATAGAGTGGGAAATAGAGACATTACTTCTTAGACACCCAACTGGCTAAATAAAGATATAAAGGACAGGGACATTGTTTTTTGAAAAAGGCAACAAAGTCATCAGACCTAGGCTAGGGGTCAGGGAAAGTTTCCTGGAAATGATAGGTGAGCTGAATTTTAAAACATGAATAGGAATTCCCTAGATATGGCACCTTGTGAGCACATTTTATGAAGAGGACAAGGAGACTATGGAGACAGATTATCAGAGTTGGTTGAGATAAAATTTATTTTCCAGAAGAAAACTAACTGTCACAGTCCTCCTGAGCTACTATAAATGTTTTTGTCATAATACTAATACCAGTTAAGGTCTTTGAGCATGAACTCTGTGTGCCAGGCATAGCTTTGTCTTTTACAGGAATTATCTTAATCCTGACAACAGTTCCTGTTTATGGCTTAGGAATCCAGAGAAGTGAGTGTCTTGTCTTTGTCTCATGGAAGACCTTGATACCTGCATTCAGAGCCTGTGCCCTTGTTACCTAATCCTGGTTCTCAGTGGGTATTCCTAATATTTCTGGTAGCTCGGGTAACCTGAATTCAAACACAGACATATTTATGGATCTCTCGTTATATATATATTCCCTAGCTATCTACATATGTATACAAAGATGTATGTGTGTATGTTTACATGAAATAGTCCATGTGGGTATTTAGGTGTGTGTATACATAACGTATGCACACACATAATTACATATACATATCATTAGTATATTTTGATGTTGAAAATTGAATATAAGGATTTGAAATAAAGCAACTTAATTGTGGAAAATTTGCTGGATGGGATAGATGACTACTAGTAATTAATAAATGGTACTGAGCTCTTTTGTATCAAGTTTGGGGGCCTAACCACAGCAGGCGTGTGAATTCATTAGGACAAGTGAGAATCTGCTGTGTCTAGCCTTATCCTCTGTTGCTAAAGCAGCTCATCTCCATTCACAGTAGCTGCTTATAGCTTTAAATAGCATGCCCTGGACTCTCTCTGCCAACTCTTCTCAAGCCAGCCAGGGTTACTGTGAGGCCAGGGTTGCACGGACGACGCGGTCTGTACGAGGCCAGGGAAGGGGTTAGTGAATTGGCCAGCTGCCTGGGCACTGGTGTAGGGAAGCCATGGCGCAGTGCAGCAATTTCCTGCTTGGGGTGAAGCCCTAGAAGGCTGGTGCAGCCTAATCCTGGACTCTTCAATTCTTTTGTGACAACTCACTGCCCCCCTGCTGCACCCCGAGTTTCTTTTAGGGGAGAATTTGATTTACACTATTCACAGGTACATGGGAATGATTTAGCGTCCTCCACCCTTCACTCCCAGCTTAGAGTCATTTTACTTGGAATTTATACTCTTAGAAAACTGGAATATCATACTCTCCAGCTATGAGTTTCTAGCATAGAGCGATCACATTAGCAACTGAGCATACTTACTCCTGATGGACACTGAAAGACTGGGAGAAAGCACAGATGTGTGTGTGTGTGGGGGGGGTACTATAAACATTAACGATGTCTCAGGGAGGGCATGAAGGATCAAGCAATGCCTGGGAAAGTAGACCATCAGGAAGGAGATGAACTTAAGTCTGGTCTTGACCTTGCCCACTTCTCTTTCTTTGGAGGGTGAGGGCAAAAGAAAGTGAGCAAACTTATTCCCAAACTTGCTTAATTTAAGTGTCCCTTCTACTAAGGTGATTGAACTATTCCACACTAAAGTACAGCTGATAACTAGCTTCTTTTCTGATTATCCTAATTGTCTCAGTAGTTTTGCTTTATCTTTCAAGTTCAGGTGTCTCTCTAACAATTGGTGGAGTTTCAGGGAGAAATTTGAGGACGGGGGTGGGTGGGGGAGCACTTCTTAGTGGAAGGGACATCTGGTCACTGCTTATTTCTGGGTCTTTTATCTGATGTATGTGGTTATATAGGGCTTGTCTGTCATGGAGTACCCTTCCTAAATGAAGTGGGATCTCTCAAAGGAGAAGCATTTACTCTCACTAAATGGGATGGGGTCCTAGGGCTATCTCTGAACAGGTGCCCTTCCCAGGGTGGCCCACCCTGGAGCTGTGAGCATGCAGACCAGGGGAACATAAAGTCGCGTGGGTCTTCTCAGAGTGGTAGTTAGAGTGCTACTGGTCCCTTGGCTGTCGTAGAGTCATTCCTGTTGTTTTATAGGTGAGGGAAAAGATGCCCAGAGAACTTGGGTGATGAAATCAGCGTCACACGTTTCTGATTAGCAGCAGAGAAAGAACTGGAATCCAGGTTGCACAATTCCTGTCTCCAGTGTTGTCCCTACCTACCACCTGGTTATGAATCCAGAGCACGTCTGAGAGGTCTTAGGGCAGCTTCCCTTTCCTTCCAGTTCTATTTTTTCCCTTCTCCTCAGCCGACTCAAATGCTTGGTTTGGCAATATAAAACTATTGTCCATTTCTGTATTTTATTTGAGCTGGCTGCCCTGTGTCTCGTTCTTATGAAGCATAATACCAGTTATGTACTTCAGAAAATGCATATCACATGAACAAGACACGTTTTGTTTATTAACAATGAAGAGAGCATACTGGTTAAGTGCAGAGACTCTGGAGTTAACAGTATAACTTCACCACTTGCTAGGCATGAAACCACTCTTAAGTCTCATTTTCTCATTAGTAAAATGGTGATAATAAATAATAACATAACTATAATAAAACCTGTTTCATGGATTATTGTGAGCAGTAAAAAATCCACGTAAGCACTTAGTACAGTGCCTAGGATATAAGTACTCAGTAAAGTTAATTATTATTACTCTTTTTAAATATGCTCAGTTTTTTTTTTTTTTTAAGTTTATTTGTTTATTTTGACAGAGAGAGATAACAGTGAGCCGGTGTGAACAGGGGAGGAGCAGAGAGAGAGAATCCTAAGCAGGCTCTGCACGGTCAGTGCAGAGCCTGATGCGGGGCCCATCTCATGAACTGTGAAATCATGACCTGAGCCAAAGCCAAGAGTCTGATACTTAACTCACTGAGCCACCCAGCTGCCCCAATATGCTCAGTTTTTATAGTTTTTTACTCATACATCATTGTCCTTGCCTCAACTTTAAAAATCAGAATGTTGTCAACATGTGCTTATTTAGAAAGAATCTAGTGTTGTCACAAACAGAATAGCAGATCTGTGACAATTTTGAGGGTCAGGTGTGTATAGATGCCTGCACACTTTCTGCTGTCTTCCTGCCTGTCCTCCTCCCTCCACATCCTTCTTCACTTTCTCTTTTTGTTGCAGTCTCTCCCTTTCTCTTTCTTTTGAAAGGACTTGAGCATATCATGTATTAGGGCGATGCCAGCTGAATCATTTAAGGAAAGATCTGAGCAAAAAGCATGGGAGGGAAGCTAAAAGGAATCTTTTCAAGTATATGAACTGAACAAGATTAAACACTTGGGAAATAAAGGTTGCTTTAAAGTTATTGGCAGTTGAAGCTTAAAAGGAAATGCATTAGGTTATACTGTTCTAGTTTCCTGATGATAGAAAACAAGATATATTAAATCTTGCAAATTATTATTTTCCAGTTAGGGCTAAATTAAAATTACAGCAATTGTAGATGCTACTTATGTAAATCAAACTTTGATCAATTACCTGTACTTAATAGACAACTCAATATTTGCATTTTGAAGTCACATTTTCATGTTATTGTTGTCTTTTAATATGGTCTTTTTTTTAATGTTTATTTATTTTTGAGAGAGAGAGCATAAGCAGGGAAGGGATAGAGAGAGAGGGAGACACAGAATCCGAAGCAGGTTCCAGGTTCTGAGCTGTCAGCACAGAGTCCGATGAGAGGCTTCAACCCACAAACCATGTGATCATGACCTGAGCTAAAGTTGGGCACTTAACCGACTGAGCAACACCCCCCCCCCCCCCCACAGGTGCCCAATACGGTCTTATTATAATTAGGTTATATATTAAAGATATTATTCAGATTATGCATGGAAATAACTTGGTGTCAAAATGAGTCACGTTTGAGTGAGCTGAATATTGATATTTTCACTAATTTTTTGAAATAACAGGGGCAATAAGGATGAGCCATGCAATTATTTGTAAAAAATTAAAAATTTTTCCTTATAAATTATCCATATTTAGTCTTAATTAAAATTTAATGTAATGTGCAGAATTGCTTCACATGTTACCTTATACAAAGTAGCCAATAAATTTTCTTGTAGATTTTATTCTAATCTGAGAGTGACATTTGCATACAATTTTACTGTTTGGTTTAATTTGCCTTCGTAATACTGGAAAACAAAATGCTTGTAAAATTCATAGGACAACATTGTCCTTTTGTAAAATGTTAATTGTGTAAATAGGTAAGAATTCTAGAAACTGTGCTTTTCAGGAAAAAGAACAGTTATTACTCTGGACCTGCATTACCTTTATAAAGTCGTAAAGAAATTGCTTCGAAATTCACTGGAAGTAGAATTTTTTTTCTTTTGATTCATGTGCCAAATGTAGATTCAATTTACATTCTGCCTGCATTTGTCTTCTTTTCTCTTACTCTCTTATTTCTTCTTCTTTTATTTCTCTTCTCTTATTTTCTCTTTAGACTAGACAGGTCGTTACTCTTTGCTGTATGAGAGATTCTTGGGTAATAATGCCCAAGAGTCCTATAAAGTTAACAATTAGCTTATTAAATTTCAGACATTATTATTCTCTCTTATTCATTTTGATAGAAGGGTCCTATCTGAAAATATAAGATACTATTATTTTCTGTATGGTGGGGTTATGGTTGGGATTTTATATTTTTAAGACTTAAAACAATTCTCTTAAACAATTGCTAGTGTTGGGAAACTAGCTCACTTTCATATTTGCTCAGCCTTAGATATTTCTAATTCTTTTTTTTTTAAGTTTGAAGCTAACGTTTTAACTTTTATAATGGTTTTAACCTTTTAAAAATGTTTTAACAGTTTTAACATTGTCAGAAATGAAGACTGTTCTTTTTTTGTTGGGTATGATTCACTTCTGTGCTAGTTTCCAAGAGAGCTGTTACACAAAGTGCAGTGATTGAACAGAACAGAACCTATGTGGGGGAGATGTAAGAGTTCAATTTGATAGGTATAATCATCCTGTATTTATTCTAAAGTTGGTAATGAGACTGGTCTGATTTCAGAGGATCACTGCTTTCTCACCACAGTATCTGATATGAATTATAGACTTTGTAGGTGGCTTGGATACCCTTTCTGGTTTGGGCCTCTGACTCTCAACTAACCTTAAGTGTTCTGTGAACGTGTCCTCAACATGCAACCGTTCTATCATCTCGTGAAATTATTCCTAAGACAAGGTAAGAGGTGCTGCTTAACCTGTTCTGAGAGAGAGATTTCATGGAAGTGAAATCTAAGTTGAATGAGGAGAAACTGACTGGATTAAGTTTTATATAGTTTATTTGCAGACTGGAACCAGGTGTTTAAAAGATCAGGAATTGTGGTCAATATTGAGGATGAAGTTTGGCCCACCACATCTATTCAGAAGGTCAATGGTGGGAGGAAAGATTTTCAGTCTGTTTTTCCAATTATGGGTTTGTGTGTAGGAGAAAGCGTGTACCATTTCCTGTTTGATGGTGAAATGCCCCTTCCTTGGGGTCTTCTTTGATTGTATTGGTTCCAGCAATTTAAGCTGCCATGTCACTGAAACTTCATTTTTACAAAGTCCCCAATGTATTTACTTCAAATTCTTGACTTATCTTTCCCTGTATGGTTAAGGGGACATTTAAAGCTCTATTTTATTAAAAACAATTTTTAAAAAATGTTTATTTTCGAGAGAGAGAGAGAGAGAGAGAACGAGAGAGAGAGCGTGAGCACAAGTGGGGGAGGGGCAGAGAGAGGGAGACACAGAATCTGAAGCAAGCTCCAGGTTCTGAGCTGTCAGCACAGAGCCTGAAGCGGGGCTTGAACCCACAAGCCGTGAGATCATGACCTGAGCTGGAGTCAGACACTTAACTGACTGAGCCACCCAGGAACCCCCTAAAGCTCTATTTTAGTGGGAAGTTTGAGAGCATCTCAGACAGAAATCTAGATACCTATTCTGAGTTTACTTCAGAGATCTAGGTAGAACAATGCTATAGTTAATTAGCCTAGGAACTTGTTAAAGTCATTTTTTTTGCTTACTGAAAGTATTCATTTCTTTGTGGTTACTATAACTTGAATTTTCTGGTAACTGTTCTTTATTATAGTAATAGAGGTAAATAATTAAAAGCTGTGAATAACTTCAATTGAAATAGAGGAAATTATTGAGAAGGAAAATTTAGGTAATGTACAGTATTTGGGATTCTTTTAAATATAATTTAAGATATAGGTACTTTTGAGGATATTTCTTTGTAGAATTTGTTTTGGAACAAGTATATCTAGCATTTACAATGAGAATAATATAAACTAACATTTATTGAGTACTGATTACTTGCTAGACTCTCTGTTAAGTACTATATATGTATTATGTTTAATAACAACCCTGTAGACTAGGTACCAAGTTCTCATTCCTACCTTTTTAAACTGATTTCAAAAGACACTTGCTATTGTAAGGTAGTTTGAATATTAGAAAACTAGGGAAAAGACGTTATGATCACTGTGTAGAACTAAGCTCAAATAGTTATAGGCCTGGATTATCTGACATAAAGATTATAAATATTTGGATTAATTTTTTAAAAGTTTATTTATTTTGAGAGAGAGAGCACACGCATACTCACACAATTGGGGGTGGGGCAGAGAGCAAGGGGGACAGAGAGAATCCCAAGCAGGCTCCGCACTGTCAACACAGAGCCCTATGGGGGGCTTAGACTCACGAACTGTCAGATCATGACCTGAGCCAAAGTTAAGAGTCGGATGCTTAACTGACTGAGCAGTTTTTAAATATTGTTAAAATTTAAACGTTGTTAAATAATCCTTAATTTGGGCTGCTATTTTATTTTATCATTTCATTTCATTTCATTTCATTTCATTTTATTTTTGGAGCTGATCGTGTATTAGAAACTAGGTGAAATGTTTTGGTGAGGATATGCGTTATTTAAACACGGATTTTTTGGAGTTTACTATAGAGCAAGGAATAGTGACTACACTTTGAGTGTGGGCAGAATGTGGGGCATAGCTGATAGACAGGTTGGGTGAGCCCAGGAGAAGCCTATTGCATGAAAATCTGATGAGCCTCCTGGGAAAGAGCTTACCCCTCAAGAAAGAGGAATCAAGCTATTCTGAGCTTGACTTGGTCTTGGGCTTTGAGAGACAGAACAGTTCTGAGCATAGAATAATAATGTTTGTTCTTCATTTTTTTTTTTTTAACTGTTCTAGCCCTCAGTGGATTTATGTCTGAGCCCCATGGAAATATAGGAAGGCATATAAATAAAAACTGCAGTAACAGAAGCCTTGTTCACAAGTGTATGGGAAACATGTTTGGAGTCTCTGAACAATACTTGTGACTTGTATGGGCCTAGGAATCCCATGTCAATAGATCCAGGAGTTAGTGACATCTAAGTTATTACAGTTAATGAGACAATCCATGCCCATATATGGGTAAGGCCTGGTGACCTGGGAGTTATAGCAATGCATGTGGAAGGGAGATACTGAGAAAGTAAGGGAGAGGGGGAAGGGGAAAGAGGGAAGTGGGCATTCAGAGGACAGAATGATAAGAATGACTACTCCCACCTCCCATCCTAGGGGTCAAGGAAGACTTTAGGGAGGAGAGTCTTAAAGAATATTTAATGCAGAAGCATAGAGAGATAGGAAAGAGAGGGCATGCCAGTCTGAATGGAGGAAAATATAGAAGTAAAGACATGGACATGGCAAATATGGGGAAGGGGAGGAAGATAGGAAAACTTTAGTTGGCTTCATCATGGCACATACAAGGAGCTTCCGAATGGCAATAAACAAGAGTGTCCTGATTGGAATTATATTCAAGAAGTAATTAAATAGGTTACATGGTGGGGAGTGAATCAGAAATGATGAAGAAGTGGTGGAGAGTAGTTTGAAGGCTCATGCAATAGCCACAATGTAACGATACAATACAATACAATACAATACAATACAATACAATACAATAATGGGTAGTATGATTAGCAACTAGGGAAGTAGCTATGGATATAGTGGAAAGGGAAAGATTGTTTAACATTATTGAGTAGAATTCCTATGATTTGGCAACTAATTTGGATGGAGAGGGAGGGGGAGAGTGTGGGTAGGGGGAATCACAGATAAGCTGAGAGTTTTGAGAAGGCAGGGCTGGAGAATATGGAAAACAGAAGGACAGGAGAAGAAAAACGTTTGATAAATTCCCCTTCAGACACACTGAGTGCACACATCCTGTGCAGGTGGAGATGTTTTGCAGACAGCTGGGGGCAGGGGAACTCTGGAGAGAGTGTATGGCCAGGGGGAGGAATTGGGAAGCCTGGGGCATAAAGGAGGAAACTGAAGCTGGGACAGTGGATAGACTTGAGAATATTCAGATAGGAGAGCTGAAGCATAGAGCCTCAGAGAATACCTACTTTCTAAGTTGACTTTATTTTTTGTATTAGCAATTTTAGGTTCATAGATAAACTAGGTGGAAGGTACAGAGATTCTCCAAGTACCCTCTGCCCCCACATATGCAGAGAATACCTATGTTTAGGGAGCAGGAAGAGTAGGAGCCAGAGGAGGAGACAGAAAGCAGTGGCTGAGCAAAGGAAACAGAATTCTGAGGGTAGAAATGTTTATAGAAACTGAAGGATTTAAATTTAGGCTTAAGTTTAAATTGGTAAACAAAATTAAATTACATAATACATTTTGTTTCAAGTGCTGTTGTTAACTCAAATGATGCCAAAATAGTGTTCCTGGGAAGAAATTCTTATAGAATCCAGTCATGAATAGCTACTAGTCATCATGACTCAAGTATTGGTACCATGGAATTCTGTTTGTTCATGGCTGAATCAGCTAGCTGATATTTCAGAGCTTCTCTCTAAAAAAATGTAAAATATTTCTCCTAACCTTCTTTTTCTCAGCTACTAGAAAATCATTTAAATCTTCTTTGACTCATCTCTCCCAGGTTAAATATGACCATGCTCATTGTTTTCTACAGTTGCCTTGAAAGATATCTTAGAAAAGTAAAATGAAGATAACTTAGTTTTGCAGTCCATGAGTTATTGGTGGGAGATTTTGACTGCTAATCTGTTTCAACCCTCCCACTCAGTCTGCTTATAGGCTTCTTCAGAACCATCACCAGGAATGAGTCATTGCTGAGACACAGAACAGAAGCTAACACTCAAAGTTCTTAGTAGTAGTGGTAGTAGTAGAGAGGAGACTTCAAGGGTAAGTGGAAGTATATTTATATTGAGGGACTTGCATGTTTTACTTTCAAGAGTTATGTGTGTTTTATAACGTGCGTGTTTTTGTTTATTGCAGTGCACAGGTGTACTTTTTAACATCTGGTGAGTGATACTGTGCATTTCCATGTTATTGTGTTATTTGTGTATACTTTAAGCCAAAAGTCACATACTTGATGTGAAAGGGCATATATGACTTTCAAAAATTAGCATAAATACATGGGCATAAATATTTATATTACCCATGGAGATGGGCAATAAAGTATTTGACATGCTGGTCAAAAGAGACAGGGCATTTAAGTCTCTATTAGGCGTTAATAACAAGAGATATCAAGTCCTTAGGTAGAAAATAGGCAAAGTGCTTATAGAGAATTTCATTTTGGGATAGTAGGATAAATGCAGGAGTGGCTCTTGATTTTCTGACAATCTAAAAGGATTTTATGGAGCATGTGGTGGGATTTTGTAGTGGTTTAAATGTCCATTGGACACATGCAAAGATGTTAAACATCACTCATCAGGGAAAAACAAATCAAAACCACAATGAGATATCACCATATACCTGCTGGAATGGCCAAAATTAACAACATAAGAAACAACAGGTGTTGCGAGGATGTGGAGAAAGGGGAACACTCTTGCACTGTTGGTGGGAATGCAAACTGGTGCAGACACTCTGGAAAACAGTATGGAGGTTCCTCAAAAAACTAAAAATAGAACTACCCTCCAATCCAGTGATTGCACTATCAGGTATTTACCCAAAGGATACAGAAATAGACCAATGTTTGTAGCAGCATTATCAACAATAGCCAAACCATGGAGAGATCCCAAATGTCCATTGAATGATGAATGGATAAAGAAGATGTTCACACACACGCACACACACACGCACACACACACACACACACACACACAAACACACAAACACACACTCGAGTATTACTCAGCCACCAAAAAGAATGAAATCTTGCCATTTGCAATGATGTGAATGGAGCTTGAATGTATTATGCTAAGCGAAATAAGTCAATCAGCGAAAGACAGATATATGATTTCACTCATGTGGGATTTAGCAAAACAGATGAATATATGGGAAGGGGGGAAAGAGAAAAGAGGGAGGTGAACCACAAGAGACTCTTAATGATAGAGAACAAACTGAGGGTTGATGGAGGGAGGTGGATGGGAGATGGGCTAGATGGGTGCTGGGTACTAAGGAGGGCATTTGAGATGAGCACTGGGTATTGTATGTAAGTGATGAGTCACTGAATTCTACTCCTGAAACCATACTGCACTGTATATTAACTAACTAAAATTAAACAAACAAACCAACAAACAAATGGCTCATTGCGAAACAGTGCCCAAAAATAGTAGGTCAAAAAAAAGATGTGTTCTCAGCATATTCCACCCTTACTGGTTGGGTTTTGGTTGGGGGCAAGAGAAATAGTATTGGTTAACATGAAGAAAAATGGAATATACTGGAAGTATATTAGGTGACTTACAGAATTTGAAGAAAAAGCTAAACAGCCAAGCTTTAAGAGGTCAGGAACAAGGATAGCTCAAGGGCTCTCAGCTGAAATCCATTTCTGGAACACTGGAATGGTTGGGTTCCAAATGTCACCATGGTGTATGGCCTTTCTCTAGATTCAGATTCTTAGGAGTGAAATTCCAATTAGGTCATCTTGAATTAGGTTACCCTTTGAAAGATAGCATGGTGATTAAATGGTCTACCAGGCTCACACAGACTGCAGAGGGGTCTCTCTCTGTAAGAGGCATGAGGTATGGCTACCATAAGATGGGAGCAGAGATGCTGGACAGGCAAACACAAGAAACCTGCCATAGGCAGAGAGGACACTTTGTAGTTCTTTAAAAAAAAGTGAAAATATGGGCTTGCATCGTCTCTGAAACTAAATTTGGAATTATGCATGCATACATATGCAGATATACATACGGATACATATTTTATACAGTGCTTTTGGATGATCTCTGCCACTTTTTTCCTTAATTTATTACTCTTATGGATGACATGCTGAGTGACATACTATAGGCTGCTTTTCTGGTCTCATAGAGAAAATTTAAAGAAATGTAAGAGATCTCCAAAGACATATTAATATAGAGTATAATATGTGAGAGGTGCTGAGGTCAGTCTAATATGGAAAATCATTTTTTTGGTTATTAATGAAGACAGTTTATTTTCTTAGACAAGGAAGTGTCCTCACATAATTTTGTTTGAGTAGAAGTTGCATTGACTTACATGAATAGTCTTATCTAAGACTATAGTCTTATCTAAGAAGAGATTCCCCTGCTGAAATAAACTTTTCCTTCTGGTGTACTGTTTGCTTTCTGACCCAGGACTTGATTTACTATCATTAAAAACAACTACAGGGGTGCCTGGGTGGCTCAGTTGGTTGAGCGTCCAACTTCAGCTCAGGTCATGATCTCACGGTTCATGGGTTTGAGCCCCGCATCAGGCTCTGTGCTGACAGCTCAGAGCCTGGAGCCTGCTTCTAATCCTGAGTTGCCCTCTCTCTCTGCCCCTCCCCAGCTTGCTCGCACATGCTCTTTCTCTCAAAAATAAATAAAACATTAAAAAAAAACAAAACAAAACAACTACAAGTGCTGTTAATAAGAATCTAAAGCTTGCCACTTGCATTTTTGAATAGTTTTAGATAGGTTCTCATTATACTTTAATAATGGGAAGACATTTCTCATTGTAGTTCACATGCTAGAGACAAAAGAATAAAAAAAAAAGTCTTTTGAAGTCACTTACAGATCTTTCAAGTTCCAGATCAGTGGTTCTTGAACTTCATTTGGCACGAGTCTTGCCTGGAGTGACTGCTGAAAATACAAATGTGTGGGTTGCTTTCCAGAGATTTTGATTTGGTAGTTCCATGGGGGCTCAAGATTCTAGTTTTATCAAATACCCCAGTTGACTATGATGCAGGTAGTATCTGGATCACACTCTGGAAAATTCTGATCTAGATGATTTCATGTTAGCTTATGAGTAGTGTCAAAGAAATAAGAATTATGTATAATTAGTTCAAAGATTTGGAATTTAATTATAGTAATTTTGACTGTTCAGATTATTTACTCTTAAACCACACTTCTACTAAAGTGGCTAAGAATTCTGTTATTACTGAAAATATTAGGTAACTTTGTATGGAAGTTAATGGTAAAGGAAAGTGTATGAGTAAATTTTACATTCTTGACTAACATTTAAGTTTTTGATGCATCTCATATACTAGTAGCACATTTTAAAAATATTTTTCTTTTTTTAAGTTTATTTATTTTTAGAAAGAGTGAGCAAGTGTGCAAGCACCTGTGTACGGGGGGGAGGGGCAGAGAGAGAGGAGAAGAGTTCCAAGCAGGCTCTGCACTGTCAGAATGGAGCCTGACATGGGGCTTGATCTCATGAGCCGTGTGATGATGACAGTGAGCTGAAATCAAGAGTTGGATACTGAACTGTCTGAGCCACCTAGGTGCCCCAGTAGCACATTTAAAATATATCTAGATATCTATATATAGATATCTAGATATAGATATCTAGATATCTATATATAGATATCTATATATATCTATGAGAGTATTTCATGGTGAGTTAGAATGTTTTATTTTTTTCCTTGTTTTTGTTTGGAATAAGTCCGTATTCTCTGATAAATATAGTATATTAGGCACACCAAGACTGTAGTTTCATGCCATATTTCCTTGAAAGTTGTTTTTCTCATGCGTGTATTTTTACTTCTGAAAACAGTGTTCCCCCCCACCCAGGATTTTCTAGTAAAAACCTTTTTATCACATCTATTTCTCTCAACATAAGATGATTTGAGTTGTGATGTCCTTTAAAAAAAAATTAACCAGGAGTGAAACTGACACTATCAGTGATACAATTAAGAAGGAAGCCAGGAAGTCCAATTTCAATTTCCGAAGGCACTGAGGGTTGCATAAAATGTTATAGGGAGCAGTTAACCAGGATGGAGCACAGCAATCAAAAACAGAGTGCTTACTTTTGAGTAAAATTATCAATTTTGCCAGCCTCAGCATATAGCAGCTGGCTCCATAAAACAAAGGATGTGTTTTACTACATGTAGTGTGGGAAAAATTGGTTACATACTTTCCTTTTAGTTATGCCTGAACATACATAGTTATAATCATCTGCAGAAGTATCCACATGCACAAATAGACTAGACAGCTAAGGGCCACACAGCTGAAATCTGTATTTTACAAATTGCCACAGCCTTTGAAAGTCTCAAGCAGGAAAAGCAAACCTAGTAGGTTTTTTTGTTTTTTTTTTTTAAATCTTTTAACTGAGCTCAAAAAGATCCTCAAAGCACAAATAATGGCTTATCTTTAGTGGCATGAATTCAAGCAATAAGTGTTTACATTTTTTTTTGTTGTTCAAATTATTTAGACAAACTTCTGGATAATGTTAAGATTAGCTAGTCAATTTTAATGTAAACTGACATTTTTCTGATGAGGATCATTAACCTAGAACAAGAAAAGTTGAGATTTTTGTTGGTGGACACTTTGTTATATTTTACATACTGATGCTTTCGTTGCAGAACCCTTGAATACTTGTAAATCCTATGACATAATATATTCAAGAGTGTAAAAATACACGTTCCTTAAAAAATAGTCGATATTTTATGATATTCTTCTGGCTTAATACTTTTGTGAGTTATCTTCTGATAAGATATTTTAATATTTAATATTCAGTAATTCACAGTAAGTCAGAGGTTCTTACTGATTTATCTTCAGTTATGTAATTTCCATAAGAATGTAACAGATAGATTGGAAAGTGTTTTATAAGTTCTACAAAAGAATATGTTTAGGGGACACTCAGTAGAACAGAAGTAGTGACCTATTAAATTAAAAAATAAGATGCTAATTGTATTGCATGCTGAGGCATTTCTTAGCCATTTATAATCATGACAGAAAACATGTTCTGGATTGTTTGGTCGTTCCAGAGGACACTACCAGAGTAGGGGTGTCTACAGGGTGAAGTGATAGGATAAAACACATCTACGCTTATCCTTAAGATAGAACATTTCCAGCAGCTTTGCCTTCCTTCCATTTTAAATTTGTGGATTTTTACCAGGAAGAAAGCTTCAGGTATCTGGTTCATGCATTTAACATCTAATAACTTCTCTTTAGATAAGCAAAATGTGCTTTGATTTCAAGGCTCTGACAACCACCAGCGGTAAGAACTGGGATGACACCAAGAAGAAATATTGGATATCAGAAATTGTTCCTGTGAAAAGTGAAGGTGGGGAAAAGTCCTTTGAGGTTTTGAGCTTTTGAAATATGGGATCAAAACGGAAGATTTTCAGTAATGTGTGGCTGGGTGTTTACTGTTAGAACAGGGTATGTTGTAGGTGCGTTTGATTTGAAGTATATAGAATCATAATTACCATTTTTAGAAACCAAATGAGAGAAGATGGTACAGAAGGACAGAGGCCCAAGTAAGGGGGAGGCCCATGGGCCCCCATTTTCCCATACCTTTCTCATTATGTTTAATATATTCCCTGTTAGAAATGTCAATGGAATGGAAAGGGCTGGTGTACCACCCACAGGAAAACCAATGACCTCTGACATTAAGCAGTGTTGGTCTTGGTGGGCTGGAACAGCTCAGCTTGGTCGTGGTAGTAGTTGTGCTGATACTGGGAGGAGAAGGAACTTATATATCCTCTTCAGAGGGGTGCTTGTGAGGATGACTATCCAGTGGGAAACGAGCATTCTCCAGACTGCGAAGGTTCCAGGGATCAGGCTGATGCTAGTCCCATCTTTCTGAACTTGAAGGAAGGTGAGCTCTGAATGCCATGGTCATGACAATCCACAAGATGGAGTTATTTTACACTGGTAAAACATTTCCAAAATGAACACTTGTGTGAACAATGCTGCTTTCAGCAAGATAAAGCCTGAAGTAAGAATGCTTGGTTTATTACATTCAAGGATATGGCTAGAAAACCGTACAAAAGCTACTGCTTCAGTGACCCCTTAATCATTCCAGATTTTATCAGTTCACCTTGCCAACCATGTAGGTTGAAAATTTCCTCTGTAAGATTAAGTGTACTCCTTTTTTTATTCATATTTGTAGGGGATACAACTGGATCTTGGGGAAAGTCTAACAAATTTCTTTTTACAAAATTTTAACTCATTTCAAAAGCTTAAGTGGAAGGAATGAAAAAAAAAAAAACACCTTTCCCATTATAGTCATCTTCTATCCTTAGCACTTAGTATAATGACTGGCACATAATAGGTTCACAGTATATTTGTAGGTGACCTTTGCTTGCATGGGAAGAGGTAGAACAGAAATAGTGCTGTATTGAACTAGGAAATACTGTGCTGATTGGTCTATATGCAGAATCTTTCCTGTAGTAGATCTGGTTTATGCTTCTACCTTTTTTTTTTTTTTTTTTTTACCACGCTGAAATACATATTCCAGGGGGGAAAAGTCCCTTCCCCAAATTGTTTGTAATGTTCTCAAAATCTGGGTTGGCAACACACTTGATGTATGTTATTGTGGGAAAGGTGGGTTTTTTTCTTTCTTTTTTCTGAAGATGATGAAGAAATAATTGAACTGAAATGAATAGGCATGATTGGATGCTTCTCTAGTTATTTGTTTTGGAATTGTCTTTGAATCACGTATTGTAGCCTTGACTGTATTTCTATAAAACAAGGTTTTAAAGCAGTTTGTCATTGGGATGAGCACTGGGTGTTGTATGGAAACCAATTTGGCAATAAATGTCATATAAAAAAGCAGTTTAGACAAACGATTTCCCTTTTTTTCCTTTTTGTAACAAAAGGACACATAAATAATAACATACAAACTATAAGCTTATCAATAATAAAAATGTAGCCTTTTTAGTTGGAATAATAAACCAATTGTGTAGCTTTTTTGGCTCTAATAATGAGTTTAGAAACTTATGGACTCATATACAAAGTGCATGAAACTTAGACAGTTATTTATATTTTTTCTCCACTTCGAATGTGGCCAAGAAAATCGATAAAGAAATATCAAAGATTTTACAAATCAAATTTATAAACTCAGAAGAATTCTTATTGCTGGTAATGCTTATTTGGATTATTAAACTCTTTTAGCAGAATAGATCTCTTTACTAAATACAAGTTGACTTCCATAGTGGTATTCTTTGGTGTATATGTAAAAGGAGAAAATTAAAAAAAAACAAACCCTGAATATGTAGGGAAAGGTATTGTTAATGAAAGTCACTGCTTGATATACGACTGTGCCCTCATAGTGAGTGTGGAACCAAAGGTGATGATTACAGAATGACGTAACTGGTAATCTATGTATGTTGCCTGGGGAAGACTGGCAGAAATGAACATCTACATCCCTTAGTTGTAGCTATTAAAATTTTTCATTGCTCGTTGGTCTTGTGACTCTCTACTTTCATCTAGTGAGTTGCTTTTGGCTCCAAGCCACTTCTTAAGAAGGCCATTGATTCTTGTGATGGAATGAGATTACTTGCTGCCAATTTAGGGACCAATTTTAGTACTGGTATCCTTTTTCCTTCTCAAGGGTGAAGAAAACTCCACATTCGCAAGTTTTTCCTTCCTTTATGGTCTTGTGTTTATTTTCCTGGACATTGAGTCAATATAATCTGTTAACGTACATATTTACAATGAATCCTTTTTTGTGAAAAAAAATCTAAGAGTTGACATACCTTTGATAAAGAACATACAGGCTCTAGACCAACCTCTATCTGGCATATGGTAGGCACTCTGCTTCTTCTCTTGTGACTTTGGGAAAATATCAACCTCTCAAAAAAAAAAAAAAAGTATCTTTTTTTAAAAAAAAATTCTCATCTATAAAATAAAAGTGGTGAGTGTCTATGATCTTCCCTAAAATAAGCTCTTAAATCTAGATAAGGATGAGCACAATTTTCATTAAATCTAGTCAACAATAGATAGGTTATTGAGCACTTATTATTTACAAGGCTCTATTTTCCCCTCCCGCCTTTTTAAACTAATGACATTGAAGGGGAATAAGGATGTGATAGAGCATATGAGAAGTGAAAAGCACCAGAGAGTGGGGGTGAAGCATTCTATCCAAGCTGGCACACCAGCTGTTCTAAGTAGCACATTGACCGTCAGATGCTTAGATTCTCCCTCAAATTATGAGCTTGATTCTGTTCTTAAACTCTTTCTTCCATCTGTTAATTCAGTCTGTTTCAGAGAAGAAGCATTTTTTTTCTCTTACTTTTGATTCAACTTTTTAGTATCATATATCTGCCTATTTGAAAAGTTGGTTTTACTACTTTTGGTCTTCTTGATGCACTGTAAAAAAAAAAAAAAGTAATAATAATAATAATACATGTCCGAAGTCTTGTGTTTATTAGTACTGGAAGAGACCCTTGGTGCAGAGACTTGATGGAGGGCTAGATTGTCAGTTGTCTTTATGAAATAGACATAGAACATGTGAATTCAAAACCTTTTATTTGCAAATGGCAGCCAGATAGGTCTCTCTCTACTCAACTAAGCAGAGATATAAGTACAGTATATGAATATCAAAATATGGTAATTTAGGGTGTTCTCAATACCTACCATGGTGATGAAGATAATAGGTATTAAGTTTTGAAAGTAAATTAGAAGTGGGTAAAGCCTGGCTCTGCCATCTAGAAACTTTATTACTTTGGGAAAATTTAATGGATTTCTGTGGGTCATCATTTCTTCATGTATAAAGTAGGAATAATATCTACTATAGGGTTGGTTTTTTTTTTTTTTTTCGGTCTGGCTTAAACTAGAGAACATGTGTGAATCTTCTGCATGCACAGTGTTTTTATGAAGGCAGATACACAGTTGTTACTTCTGTTAGAAATGTAGAAAGTGCAAATTTGGTTAGAGTCAGCAAATATATCTCCGGAGAGAAAAGAAAAACAATTAGGGGTTGAAAATCAGGGTAACTTTAAAAAGGGAAAATTGGGAAGAGAACTGGCAGAAAGATATTCCTTGAATGATTTTATTGTGAACATATTTTCTCAGTGATCTTTAACAAAATCAATGACCTGTGAAACCAGAACACAGATAATTAATGCTTAAAGGTGATAACAGGCAAAAAGTTACTAACATTCGGTATTAGAATACACATAAAATTGATTTATTATCTATTTTCCATGATCTGCTCAAATTTTTAACATTTCTGTCAGATCTGAAATAACTACTTGATAATTGAACAGTAGTATAAACTTTAAAAAATTTTTAGCGTAAGCCTTTTGTGAATGAGTCATTGTCATCAACACATCTGTAGAGGTTCAAGAAATGGTATAACAGGTGGAAACAAAATCTGCAAGAGCAGCGCATTAGATGATGTGGAGACATTTTGGAAGATTACATTTCTTTAAACTACAGATCTTGTTCCCCTGTTTTAGTGTTTGTTGTCATGAAAATAATCACAAACCCACATGCCCAAGGCTTAATGAAAACCTGGTGGCTGTAGAAATAATCAGAAGTATAACATGCTACATTTCTCTTTTTAACCCATTTCGTCTAACGTAATGTTTCACACAGTATTTTCAGGAAGTTTTGAGCATTCCAGTCCCATGTAGATACTCAGTTTTCAAAATTTGTGTAATGTGGGAAATAGATACAAGAAGGAGAAGGGATTGAAGGGGAGTGGCTTTTATAATCCAGCATTTTTCAAGATGAAGAGAATTAGGGGGGCCTTCTACTTTTAGAACCGATCCCCAAAAGTGGTCTCTAGCCACCATTTGACTGCCTCGTTACCTGAGCCTCTTCAGGTGCCCACCTGTAATCGGGTTGTAATCAGAACGACAGCGAGAACCCTTACCACCTCTTTTTACACACTTCCTGCCATGCTGCCTGTCTTCAGTAGCAGCAGCAGCAATTCCTCGTTTTTCCTGACAAAACTTGTGCGCCTTTCAGATTTGGTATGACTATCCTGGGAGATCCACCTCGTTTCTGCTGAGGTGAGTACAGAAATTGAAGGGAACTGAATTTTCCTGGCCTCATCTCTGGTCTGGTGCAGGAATTTAGAGCAGATGCAAGGAGTCAAATGTAACTCCATCTGTGCCTTAATGAGATTCAGACACACTCATCTGTCTTCTGGCCTTTTGTTCTTCAGCACTAAGTCTGTTCTACTCAGGGAATGTTCTGGTAAGACATGGAGGGTCTGGCTCTTGAGTTTTGAAAAGGTAAAAGTAGTTGTTTGTTTAACGAGTGATAGTGAAAAAAAAATGTATATGTTTTTTAAAAAAGAAGCCCGTAGCTTTCAGGACATCACTTGAAGAATTTCGCACATAAGAGGAACAAGGTTACTACCCTTACATGTAACATGCGGTATAATTTAGTGTTAGGTTTCTAAAGATTTATTAGTCTTTCAGTTTTCTTTTTTACACGATACAGTAATTCCAGTGTGTTTAGGGGAAGAGAATAGGATTGGGTTAGATTGGGTGGGAAAGGGGAGAAGGAGCCAACGTTATTTTAGAATAGGAATGTGGCAAATAATAAATGCTGTCTTAACGAAAATTGGGTATTCCTTCCCACTCCGCTTTTACCCAAATCATTATATTTTCTTTCCGTGAGGATGGGTACTTGGGGCAGCGTAACCACTGTTAGCAACAGATTTGTTTTCCACCTGACACCACGGTAGACAAGTGTGTTGTATGTCTAACTTGGAGACACACGAAGAGTATGCTTCTTAGAATTCATGGTAGAGGGACTGTTGTTAGTCTTCTGGGAAGAAGACAAACAAGAGGGAGAGGCTTACCACAAACAAGAAGTGAAACTAACACATTTATTATAAGGCTAATTACTGATACTGCTCTAACCAAGACTAGTTTAAGTTTAGAATTCTAAAAATCATATTTGTTGAGGTATTACATAGATACAGTGAACTTCTCCAATTTTAGGTGAGCCGTCTGATAAATCCGGACAGTGTTACACAGTCGCGTAGCCCTCACTGCAATCATGATATAGAAAAAAATGTCCTCATGTTCCTTAACAGTCAGTACCCTTCCTCTACCTCCACCAGCCGCTGATCTTACTTCTTTCACCTTAATTTTGCCTCTTCTAGAATTTTATCAAAATAAATCATACAGTAGGTATTTTGTGTGTCTGGAAGTTTGGATACTTTCAGTTATAGTGCTTTTGAGATTCAGCCATGTCCTTGCTGAATCCGTAATTTGTGTATTTTTACTGCAGAATACTATTCTACTGTATAGATACATCAAAATTTGTTTATCCATTTACCAGTTGAAAGACATTTGGATTCTTTTAATTTTTTAGCTATTACAAATAAAGCTGCTATGAACATTAAGGTAGAAGTCTTTGGACAGGTTTTCATTTCATTTAAGTAAATATTTAGGAATAGAACTGCTGGATCATATGATAAGTACATATTTAACTTTATAACAAACTGCCAAACTATTTTATGAACTGGCCTCACCAATTTTCATTGTTCATAACAAGGTAAGAGAGTTCCAGTTCCTCTACATACTTGCCAACATTAGCTAATGCCAATCTTTTTAATTTTAGCTGTTCTTGTGAGTATATAGGGATGTCTCATTAAGGTTTTGATTATTTTCATTATTTTCATTGCTTTAATGACTGTAATGATGTTGAGGATTTTATCCATGTGTGTGCTTGTTATTTATATATCTTCTATGATTTGACTGCACATCTTTTGCCAATTAAAAAAAAAAACAAATTGTCTTCTTGAGTTTAAGATTTCTTCTTACATTCTAGATATTGTATTTTCTTCTGTCTGTGGCTAGCCTTTTTCATTAACTGAGTCTTTTATTGTATTGTATTCTAGTTTTTTAATATATTTAAAACATTTTTTAAATGTTTTTATTTATTTTGAGAGAGAGAGAGAGAGAGAGAGAGAGCATGAGTATGAGCAGAGGAGGGGCTGAGAGAGAGGGAGAGAGAGAATCCCAAGCAGACGCGGGGCTTGAACTCACAAACTGTGAGATAATAATCTGAGCTGAAATCAAGAATTGGATCCTTAACTGACTGAGCCACCCAGGCATCCCTACTTAGTTTTTTAAAGAGCGAAAGTTTTTCATTTTGCAGTTTAATTTATTGATTTTTTTCTTTTATATTCATGCTTTTTGTGTCTTATTTAAACAATCCTTGACAAACTCAACATACTTTGTTTCCTAAAAATTTTTGTAGTTTTAGTCTGTATACTAATGTATTTAGACAGGTTACTCCCACTTTACTGTTCTTTTTCAAAATTGTTTCAGCTATCTCAGTTCCTTTGCTGTTCTGTATAAATTTAAAGTAATCCTGTCTATCTCTATAAAAAATGTTGCTTGGATTTTGATAGGAATTGTATTGAACTTATATAAAAATTTGGAGAGAGTTGCTGTCTTTACTATGTTGAATCTTTAATCTATGATCACGTATGTCTTTCCATTTATTCAGGTCTTTTTTGCTGTTTACTTATTTTCTTATTTGTTTATTTAGAGAACAATAACAAGAATGGGAGCAAGGGAGAGGGGCAGAGGGGGGAGAAAGAGAGAGAATCTTAGGCAGACTCCACACTCAGCGTGGAGCCTGACACGGGCTCCATCCCACGACCCTGGGATCATGACCTGAGCCGAAATCAAGAGTCAGACGCTCAACCCACTGAGCCACCCAGGTGCCCCAATCTTTTTTTTTATTTCTTTCATCAGTACTGTGATGTTTGCAACATACGTGTCCTATACATGTTTTCTTAGATTTACACCTACTAGTATTTTGTCTTGTTTTCTCCTAATTTGGTTGTAAATGGTATTGTGTTTGTTTGTTTTAATTCTAGTGTCTATACGTTCATTGCTTACATAAAATATATAATTGAGGTTTAGTGTATCTTTTATGATGCTACCTTGCTAACCTTACTACTTCTATGAGATTTTTTGATAAATTTCTTGGAATTTTCTACATATACAACCATCTCATCTGGGATTAGGGATAGTTTTATTTCTTCCTTTATAATTTGCATGTCTTTTATGTCCTTCTCTTGTTCTGTATTAAATAAGAATGCTGAGAACAGACATATTTGCCTTGTCTTCAGTCTTAAAGGAAAAGCCATTACCGTTAAGTATAATGTTACCATTTTACCATCAAGTATATTTTACCTTAAGTATAATGTTATTTATAAGTTTTTTGAAGATACTCTTTTTTAAAAATATTTTTTAATGTTTGTTTTTTGAGAGAGAGAGAGAGAGTGCAGGGGAGGGGCAGAGAGAGAGGGAGACACAGAATCTGAAGCAGGCTCCAGGCTCCGTCCGAACTGTCAGCCCAGAGCCCAACATAGGGCTCGAAGTCACAGACAGCACGAAACCACTACCCGAGCTGAAGTCAGATGCTTAACTGACTGAGCCACCCAGGCGTCCCTGAAGACACTCTTTATCAAGTTGAGGAAGTCCCCTTCTATTCCAATTTTTCTGAGCATTTTTATCCTAAATAGGTGTTAAATTTTGTCTAATGATTTTCTGCATCAATTGATATGCAGATATTTCTTTTTTATCCTGTTAATTTGGTGGATTGTATTGATCGATTTTTTAAATATTGAACCATCTTGGGGCGTCTGGGTTGCTCAGTTGATTAAGCGTCTGACTTCAGCTCAGGTCATGATCTTACAGTTCATGAGTTCGAGCCCTGCATCGGGCTCTGTGCTGACAGCTTGGAGAGCAGAGCCTGCTTCAGATTCTGTATCTCCCTCGCTCTGTGCCCCTCCCCCACTCATGCTCTGTCTCTCTCTCTCTCTCTATCAAAAATAAACATAAACATAAAAAAAATATTGAATCATCTTGTATATCTGTAATAAACCTTGTTAAGTCATGTTGTGGAATTCCTTACCTTGTCATAGTGTTGAATCCTGTGTGCTAATATTTTGTTAAGAATGTTCGTATCAATATTCATAAAGATACAGATGTGGAAGTTTTATTTTTTTATTTTGTTTTGTTTTGCCTGTCTTTGTCTGGATTTGGTATCAGGGTAATTAGCCTCATAAAATGAATTGGTGTTTTTTTTCCTCTTCCTCTTCTGTTTTTTGGAAGTGATTGTATGAAATTAAATGTTAATTTAACCATTTTGAGGAATTCTTCAGTAGAACTTTCTGGGCTTATAGATTCCTTTTGTGTGTGGGGGGGGCGGGGGGAGATTTTTAAAGTTATGAATTTATGAGTTATGCCTTAATAGTTATAGGAATATTTAAATGATGTGTTTTGCATTGGATGACTTGTGGTAGTTTATGTATTTTGAGAAATTAATTTATTTTGTCTAAGTTTTCAAATGTATGTTTATGCAGTTCATTGTATTCCCTTATTATCATTTTGATGCCTGTATGGTCTTGAATCAGTCAGTCTTCCCGTTTCATTCCTGATGCTAGTAATTTGTATCTTCTCTTTCATTATCAGTCTTTCTAGAGACTTGTCAATTTCATTAATGTTTTCAAATAACCAGCTCTATTTCATTTTTTCCTGTTGTTTTTCTCTTTTCATTTCATTGATTTTCTATTCTTGATTATTTCTTTCCTTCTATATGCTTTGGGTTTATTTTATTCTTCTTTTTCTAGGTTCTTTAGGTAGGAGCTTAGATTATTGATTTGAGACTTTTCCTCTTTGTTCAAGTGTTCATTTCATGCCATAGATTTCTCTCTCTGACCTGCTTTAGCTGAGTCCCAAAAATTTTGAAATGTTATGTATTCATTCAGTTCAATGTATTTTTTTTTTTTTTTTATTTCCCTTGAGATTTTCTCTTTGACCCATGGATTATTTATAGCATTGTGTGTTTTCCAAGTGTTTGGGGGATATTCCTATTATTTATTAATTTGACTACAATGTCACACACACAGTCTGATATCAATTATTTTAATGTTATTGAGTTTTTTTTGGACCAGGATGTGACTTATCTTAGTATATTTTATGTGGACTTTTGGAAGTGTATGTATTTAACTGTTCTTGGGTGGAGTGTTGTGTAAATTAGATCATGTTGGTTGATGGTGTTGGTGATTTCTTCCATGTCTTTGTTGATTTTATTCTAGTTCTGTCAGTTCTTGCAAGAGGTGTCTTGAAGATAGCAGCTGTAATTATGGATTTGTTTATTTCTCCTTTCAGTTATATCAGTTATATCAGTTTGTGTAACACATTTCACAGCTCTGTTATTTGCTGTATACATTGAAGATTACTACATTTTCTTGACGGATTAATGATTTTATCAGTACATAATACTTCTTTCTGTGTCTGGTAATTTTCTTTGTTCTGAAGTATACTTTATCATATGTTAATATAGCCACTCTTGATTTCCTTTGGTTGATGCTTACATGATATATCTTTGCCTTTTTTTTTTTTTTTTTTTTTGCCTTCAACTTGCATATATTGAAGTGATTTAATAGACCAGAAGTCAGCATATAGTTTGATCATATGGGGAGAGGGAGGGATGTTTCATTCTTTTGGGGAGGAAGTGGGAGTTTTGGCTTCCCATATGATCTCTACTGGTAATACAGGGGGAAGGGCTGGTTACTGACTAGTGGAGATGAAAGTTCTAGCTCCCCACTTGGCTTTCTTTTACATATTAGGTGGAGTGTTGGGGTGACTATAGCATTGAAAGAATGGAAGTCTAGGCTCCTTAGTTGGCTTGTGTTAGTGTGGGGGTGGGTGGGGCCATGTTTGTTTTTCTGTGGTGTTGTATTATATAAGGTTTTCTATCTTCTGAGGCTTACTTTCTCCTGGTCCTTTGGCTGAAGGAGCAGTCTTTTGTTGGGGCTTTTGTTTTTTTGTCTGTGTCTGTTTTTTCTAACATGCTAGTTTTTCCATTCCAACTCTGGAATATATGAGGCAACAAGAAAGCCCTGCATCTCACTATGGGTCCTGAGGTCTCTAGCCAGTTTGTCTTCTGTCCATCTTTAGAGTCTTATTGTTTGTTGTGTATATAATGTCCAGGGTATTCAGTTATATTTTGTAGAAAGAATCCCTAGGTGGAGTAGAAGTATGTCTACCCTACCTTTCTGGATGTGGAAGCCTATAATCTGCTTTTTTAACAAGATCTCTAGGATCTATTGCTTGGAATAGCATGGAATACCATGTTGAATAGCAAGGCTCTACATAAGTTATTTATCATTATATTTGTTAATAGTGACATTTCATTCTTTTTAGAAGTTTGGAAATGGAGGACCAAGTTACCTTTGTTGTAAATTACAGATTTTGTTTTGCTGTACTGTATGCTAAATTTTAGATGAAGTTTTCCCTCACTTATATTCATGATCATCAAATATTACAACTAAGTTTGAGGTACCTCAGATTGACTGATGTTTTAATGTGAAACAAATCATTAGCCAGTTTCCTAAAGCATTTATGTCATTCTACAGCTGTCAGTGTCAACTATTTATAAATAAAGAATTACTTTTACCCTTCATGTTGGCTATTATACGTGTGGCACATCCAGTAGTTATGAGGGTACTTGGTAGCACAACTTTGATTTTTCTCTTATATGTTGGGGATTCACTGGAACTGCAAAATGAAAAAAGCAATACTCCCCTTGAATGGAATCCAATTTTAATATTTTGCCAGTGCATATAGGGGAAAGGACAAGATGCCATTGTTAGAGTCTTAACTTTAAAGGAATTTATAACATGAACTGGTAAGTTAATTAGCCTATTTTGGTAGAATCAGTAAGAAAACAAACTGCTTTTCATGGAAGAAAAAACTTATGAGTTACTTTTATGTTCAAGAGCACTGTTTATGTGTCCTTAATATACTGTATAAACCTACAATGATTTGCTTTGCATGCTGTTCAAAGATATTTCACCAGGGAGCTTTCTGTTTTTGGCATGTATTCTGCCATAACAGAGGATAACATTTTATTTTCAGAAGAAAAATGATCAGTATGTAGTTTGTTTTTTTATAAGCGTCTTTTCTCCTATGGGGCATAAAAGTTTGGTCTTGGCAAAAAACAAGAGATGTAATGGAATTGAGAATGTATGAATATCAGAATATTTATAAGAACATTATTACTCCTTCTATTTGTCATTTATATTGTCAAGCCTCATCTCATTTTTTTCCTGGACCTAGGTTTCCAGATGTGATGAAATAATATCACTTTCAGAAACTCAGGTCTCATTTCTGGATCTTCCTTGTATTTATTTTAGGAATTTTAAGTATCTGCTTTATGTTGCATAGTTTCTGGCATTCTAGCTTCAAACTGAGGGAAAAGTGATCTGTACTGCTAGCCTTGGGTGGGTGAGTGGGGAATCTTGGTTTCTCTAAGGCACTGGTTCTCATACATTTTGACCTTGGAACTCTTATACTCTGAGTAAGTATTGAAAACCTCAGAGATTTTGTTTATGTACATTACGTCTATCTACATTTACCATATTAGAAACTAAAGCTGAAACACTATTAAAAGACTGATTAATTCATTTACAGTAACAAAAATAAAGCTATTATATAACAGAAATATTTTTTTTTTTTTTTTTTTTTTTTTTTTTTTTACAAAAAGTAGCCTTATTTAAAAAAACAAAAGAATTGGAGAGAAGAATGACATTGGTTTTCACTTGTGCAAACCTCTTTAAGGTCTGTCTTAGTAAGACTGCTAGGTTTTTATATATGCTTTTTTTTTTTTTTTTTTTTTTTTTTTTTTTTTTTTAGACAGAGTGTGAGTGGGGGAGAGGGGTAGAGGGAGGACAGAGAGAGAATCCCAAGCAGGCTCCGTGCTGTCAGAGCAGAGCTCTACACGTGGCTCGATCCCATGACCCTGGGATCATGATCTGAGCCTAAATCAAGAGTCAGTCACTCAACTGACTGAGCCACCCAGGCACCCCTGCCTTTGCATTTTCATATGCTGTCTTGGCTGACTTAAATGAAGAAAATTTGATCTTACAAACATATACAATTAGAAAGGAAGGACATATTTTAATAGCCTTTTCAGATAATTGAGGGTATTCTTTTATCCTAACCAAAACTCAACAAATGGTAGCATTTTACAGGTTAGTTGCAGTGTGGAATCTGAAACCATATCAAATATTTTTGTCCTCTCTTATATTACAATCCTTGTCTCACTTTCAGTGGGTCATTTAGCTATGTTTGATTTTGTAGTTTCATCTGAAACATGTTGGTTCACTTAGTCATGAGATATTAGTATTTGTTAATATATTCACAAACCAATTCAGAGAAAGCCTTTTAGTGTTGGGAGGCTGTCAAACTCATAGTGGAAGATAAAAAAGTACTCTAACATTCTCATTTTCACTTAAAAGCTTCAATTTTATCATTGGCAATGACTCCTGTCGGTTTTCCTTGAAGAGGCAGGCTCACTTTTATTCATTTTCAAGATGTTTTGCCAAATACCCAAGTTTGAATAACCATAATTTATGTGAGTCGTTATTTTAAGTAAAAATTGTGTTCCATGAAAAAAGTGGCTGGCTCAGTGATCTCCCTTGAGATATTTCTTATATTCTGGTATGCAGTTGAAGTGTGATATGGCTGTGCGCTTCCCATTCATGTCACAGAATATTAAACATGTTGTACTTAAGGCTAAATATTTAATACAATGAACTGTTATTGTTTTATTGGGACACTGTTATGTTCAAGTGGCTTTTAAAAAATTATTATTATTGTAAGCGTGTGGTGGTAAAGAATACAACGACTGCTAGTACAGTTAGGTGCCATCAACTAGATTCATGCCATGGTGCCAGAAGTTTCACTCACCGTTGCTTTTGTACCATCAGTGCAAATATCAACACGTGAAAAAAGGCAAAAATATCTGCATATTGCGATGAGAATAGCTTTGACCTTGCAGAATTCCTTTGAGAGAATGGGCCTCAGGATCTTCGGGGATTCATGGACCAAACTTTGAGAACCACTGCTTTAAGTCATGGATGTACAAGAGAATGGATATATTGTTATATTATTATTATTATTATTATTATTATTCACTTTGAAATGTAAAGGAATTTCTAAAGAATAGTCCTGGTAGTTCTGATTGTACCCATGAGAAAAGGTGGCAATTAGATTATTTAAGAGATGGAGAAACCAAGTCAGCGTAGCTAAGCGATTTTACCTGTGACCAGGCAAGGTAAGTCAGAGGATATGCTGAAAAGGCTCGAATCTGAATGATCAGAATGAAACCAGCAAGAGAACCAGTACTTGCCTAGACTAAAATGATACTGGGCGTGAGCTTCTCCCAACATGCTCTTTGCATCTTGTATGCAAATTTAACTCTTCTCCAAGAAAGAGTATCTCAAAGAGTATGGCATATAGGGAGGATACTTGGAAGGGGCAACCTGAGAAACCTGTGTATGGCAGCCATTGAGATGTGAGGGGTGAAGCAGCAAGAAGAAGGAAAGGAAGCTGATTTTATTAATGGTCGGCTGTGTGCCAGTTACTGCGCAGGACACTTCACATACGTTGTTTCTTCATTCTCATGACGAACTTATGAGGTCACTATTATCAGCCTCATTTTGGAAGCCTCATGTGAAAAAACTAGTGTGAGACTACATTGCCCCTGTGGGTTGGAATTGGAATTCAAACCATCTCTTTTGACGATAGTATGGCAATCTTCATGTAAATATTCATGGACTACGCTGTTGACTGGTCAGTTGTTAGTATATCTGTCTTATAAGCATATTTCTAAATATGCATGCATACACTTCAAGCTTGATTTTTACCTGAGTAAAACAAACACAATTCTGTGTTCATTCATCCACTAGGGGGGGCAAGAGTGCTAACTTGTTAAGTAGATAATGATCGATGAGTAGGGTTTGAATTATAGGACTGTGATATGATTTATAATTGTATGTATGTACTGTAGGAAATTATATATGGAAAATTCTGAACAATTATCTAATGATGATTCTTGGTCAGAAAGACACTGTGCTATCTTCTTACTGAAACCCAGGAGACTGCTTTCACCCCCTAAATATGGAAAATAAATGAGGTGTAGTTTAACAGAAAAGGATGACTGGCAGTTGAAGGGAGGGATCATGTAAAATGGATTGGCAAAATCAGCAGTAAACCAAGTCAGAAAGATTTAAAATTAAGTTTCAAGTTTGTTTACTTTTTTGTTCTTAATACATGTAAAATTTAACATTATTTATTTAACTTTGTTATGATCTGTTTAAAGCAGGGGTGTCTGAAAGAAGCAATATGATTTTCCTAAGACATTATTGAAACCTTAAAGGAAAGTATTATGTAACTTTTTTTGTATTTGGATAATGCTTTTATTAATCAGTATTTTTATTCCAGATCTATCATTAAAATATGGCTAGGTATGGAGGGTCCCTTAAAATAAGTGGTACGCCTAGTTTCTCATTTATATAATTGCCACATGGGTAACATAATAAAATTATGAAGTACTTTAAAAAAAAATTTGAACTGTGAAATAATTATATAACATTTGTCATTATTTTTTTTCTAAGTATTTTTATTTGAAAAGGAATTTTGGCTATTGTCCTGATTTATTGTTCTTCAAGCGTCCTGTAATGATTCCTGTGAAAAAAATTAGAAGTTCCATGAGCATCATAACCATGATAATTGTGAAACTTTGCCAACCAGATTCTTACTTTGTGTATTATGTGCATTTTGTTTTTGTTGTTGAGTTATAGTTTGTAAATGTGGGGGTCCTTTATCATTTGACTACTTATAGATACAATGAAGACTTTCTTGAGCTGTACAGAGATTTTTTTTTTCATTTTCTGAAATCTCTGAGGGTTTACTAAAAGTAATATATCTTACATGATTCTAATTTTGAGAAGGTATGACTGTTGGAGACAAATGGGCCAAGGTTCATAGTCTGATTCACTCTGCCAATACAGGCCATGTGATTTTGGGGTATATCTTAATCTCCTTGAACATTAGTATGTGACTGGACTTCAGGGTTACTGTGGCATGGTAGGCACTGAGGATACAAAGTTGAATCCTAAGCTGTTCTGTCTTCAAGGATGGTAGTCTAGTCAGGGTATTCTACAAGCGAGCAAACCATTCCAATGAGATGTGGTGAGGGCAGTAATAAAGTGATACTCACTTCCTACTATGGCATCATCTAAAGGGTTCCAACTGCATCTGGGACATAGTCCATGGAGATGCTTCAGAGGAGGTAAGCCTTGAATTTAAAGTGCTAATAGGTATAGAATTTGGAGAGCTAGGAGGAAAGAACATATTTTAAGCAGAAGAAATAGCATGGGACATATCATGATAGAAGAGGACAGTATGACTCTTTTTTAATGTGTTTTGATTTTTTGAAATAATTTTATAGCACCCAATGCCCTCCTTAGCCCATCACCCATTTAACAACCTCCACCCCCACCCACCTCCTTCCAGTAACCCTCAGTTTGTTTTCTGTAGTGAAGAGTCTGTTTCCTGGTTTGCCTCTCTCTCTTTTTCCATATGTTCATGTTTTGTTTTTTAAATTATGCATATGAATGAAATCATATTGTATTTATCTTTCTCTCACTGACTTTTTTCACTTAGCATAATATGCTCTAGCTCCATCCAAGTCATTGCAAATGAAAAGATTTCATTCATTTTTATAGTTGAGTAGTATTCCATTGTATATATATACCACATCTTTATCCATTCATCAGTTGATGGACATTTGGGCTCTTTCCATAATTTGGCTATTATTGATAATGCTGCTATAAACGTTGAGGTGCATGTATCCCTTTGAATCAGTATTTTTGTATCCTTTGGGTAAATACCTAGTAGCACAATTGCTGGATTATAGGGTAGTTCTATTTTTAACTTTTTGAGGAACCTCTATACTGTTCTCCAGAGTGGCTGCACCAGTTTGGGTTCCTCTTTCTCTACATCCTCACCAACACCTGTTGTTTGTTTCCTGTGTTGTTAATTTTAGCCATTCTGACAGGTGTGAGGTGATATCTCATTGTAGCTTTGATTTGCATTTCCTTGATGATGAGTGATGTTGAACATCTTTTCATGTGTTCTTTAGCCTTCTGGATGTCTTCTTTGGAAAAATGTCTATTCATGTCTTCTGCCCATTTTTTAAAATTATGTTTTTTAATTTAAATTCAAGTTAGTTAACTTGTAGTGTAATAATGATTTCAAGAATAGAATTTAGTGATTTATGGCTTACATATAACACCCAGTGCCCATTCCAGCAAATGTCCTCCTTAATGCCCCTTACCCATTTAGCCCATCCCCCCCACCCAACACCCTGCCAGCAACCCTCAGTTTGTTCTCTCTATTTAAGAGTCTTTATGGTTTGTCTCCTTCTATGTTTTCATATGATTTTTGCTTCCCTTCCCTTATGTTCATCTATTTTGTATCTTAAATTCCACATATGAGTGAAATTATAATGTATTTGTCTTTTTCTGACTTAGTTATTTCGCTTAGCATAATACACTCCAGTTTATGCACGTTGTTACAAATTTCTGCCCATTTTAACTGGAATATTTGGTTTTTGGGTTTTGAGTTTGATAAGTTCTTTATAGATTTTGGATACTAACCCTTTATCAGATATCATTTGCAAATATCTTCTCCCATTCGGAAGGTTGCCTTTATTTTTGTTGATTGTTTCCTTTACTATGCAGAAGGTTTTTACCTTGTTGAAGTCCTGATAGTTTATTTTTGCTTTTCTTTACCTTGCCTCAGGAGACATATTTAGTAAGAAGTTGCTATGGCTGATGTCAAAGAGGTTACTGCCTATGTTCTTCTCTAGGATTTTAATGGTTTCCTTGATTACATTTAGGTCTTGCATCCATTTTGAATTTATTTTTGTGTATGGTGTAAGAAAGTGCTCTAGTTTCATTCTTTTGCATGTTGCTGTCCAGTTTTCTCAACACCATTCGTTGAAGAGACTGCCTTTTTTCCACTGGATATTCTTTCTTGTTTGTTGAAGACTAGTTTACCAAATAGTTGTGGGTTTATTTCTGGGTTTTCTATTCTGTTCCATAGATCTGTGTGTCTGCTTCTGTGCCAGTACCATATTGTTTTGATCACTACAGCTTTGCAATATAACTTGAAGTCCAGAATTGTGATGCCTGAAGCTTTGCTTTTCTTTTTCAAGATTGCTTTTGGTATTCAGGTTCTTTTGTGGTTCCATAAAAATTTTAGGGTTGTGTGACTCTTTTAAATTATAAGAATATAGAGTGAAGGTGGGATAATACAGGGGAGTAAGTTGGAGATCTACAGTGGGACTGACATGAATGTATCTTGAGAACATATCATTATATTTAAATCTTATTTAAATGTTTTAATGTTTATTTATTTTTGAGAGAGAGACAGACAGAGAGCAAGCAGGGGAGGAGAAGAGAGAGAAGGAGACACAGAATCTGAAGGAGGATGCAGGCTCTGAGCTGTCAGCACAGAGCCTGACATGGGGCTTGAACCCACAAACTGTGAGATCATGACTTGAGCCAAAGTCAGATGCTTAACCGACTGAGTCATCCAGGCACCCCAAATCTTATTTAAATGATAGGAAGGTATTCATAACTTTTCTATAAGAAGTGACAGGATTTTGTATTTTAGGATAATCCTCGGCATTGCACTGGGGAGAAGTTGGAAAGTACTGCAGTAGATTCAGTGAGAAGTGGTGTAATCTGAGCTAAGACTATGTAAGAAGAGGCCCAAGGAACCTAGGATGACTCAGACTTCAGGTTTTGGTGACTGTATAGAAAGTAGAGGAGAGGAGCATGCTCTTTTGAGGGGATTTTGAGCTGGAGATAGAGATTAAAACAAAATAAAATGTAACTGTGAAGGAGTGTTTGAGGGTTTCAGTGTGCCAGAGATACAATAAGGTTTTTAACATATTTATTTGTCTCAGTGTGCCTTTGAGTTATTACCATCTATAATTGGCAAATAAGATAGCAGATTCAGGGAGGTCATATATCTGACCTAAGATTTAGCTGGAAGTGGTGGAACTTGGAATTGAATCTAGGTCTATCTGACCCTAAAGTAGCACCTTTTCTCACTCTATTACTTTGGGAATCATCATACAGATCTAGCTAAAGCAATGGGTATAAATGGAGATGGTCAGGAGGAGTATATAGACAGAGAAGAGACAATGGCAAAGGATAGAACTTGGACAAATAACATTAGATTAATGGAACCCACTCAAATGAAACATCTTCTGTGTCTATATAGAATATGCATTCAGAGAAGTGGGAGGCTAACTAGAAGAAGCACCACAACCAAGACAAAAATATTAGACTCATCCTTCAAGGCTCTCATTCTTTCTCACCTCCACATCCTGTCCATCAGCAAATTCCATTGGCTTTGCCTTCAGAGCATATGCAGAATCTCCACTTCCTCCTGTCCAAGCCACTCAAATTTCCTCTGCTCTAACAGGACTTCCTGTATCTATCCTTATGTCCCCCCCAACAGTCAGACCAGTCCTCTCAGAATGTAGATCAGATTGTCACTCCGCTGCCTTACAACTATCCAGTGATCTTCCCTGTCATTCAGAATATAATCCAAACTACCATGGCCCGAGGGCAGCGATGACTGTCACAGGCCACTCCTCTAACCTCTCCGTCTGTGTCCTCCCCAGGGTCATATCACCAGCCACCTTTGCACTGACTACCTGCCTGGAATGCTTTTTCCCCACATCTCTGTCACTCTGTCACAGTGATCCAACCAACCTATCTGAAAAACCTGTCTTCCATTATCTGATCCCACCTCTTCATTCTCTTTTTCTCCTTAGAATTTTTATCAGTGGACATATTAAACTTATTTGTTGCCTTTGTGTTCATTGCCCCTAGACTCTCCATCTTATGCCCACACCTTATGAAAGTAGAGATTTTGCCTTTTTTTTTTGTTCACTCTATCTCCAGGATCTAGAATATAGTAAATAAGCAACAAATATTTGGATAAATGAATGCAGCCAGACTGGTTTTTAAAAACAAGTAAATCAGATCATGTTACTCTCCCCCCTCCCCTGTTGAACCCTCCCACCCTCCATCATCTCCCATAACCATTGGAATAAAATCCAAACTCCTTTTCGTGGTCTACAAGGCCTTCCATGATCTGGACCTTGGCTGAGACTGACCCTAGTCTTGCCACTCCGCCCTGGGTAACTGCATTCCAGCCACATTGGCCTTCCTGTTCTTCCTGGAACTCATTAAGCTCATTTCTTCCTCTTGCTGCTCCCTCTGCCAGCCACTCCTTCTACATGGTTGGCTCCTGTTGCTCCTTCAGATCTTTGCTCAAGTACTACTTCTGCAGAAAAGCTTCCCTAGACAACCCTCCCTTAAGAGTGTTCCCAGTACTTGTCCCTTCACCCCAAATCTTCCCAGGGCTCAGGCTCATTTTTATCATTGAAATTGTCACCCCCTCTGAGCAATATTGTTCACTTAATAACTTAGTAATATTCTCTCTGTCCACCTGGCTTGTAAACTTCAGGGGGTGGGGGCGTTTACATCATATTCTCAGGACCTAGAGTGGAGCACTTGGTACATCTTAGAAGCCCAGTACTTAGAGGATGGATGAATGAAATACTCCTGCCACTCCTGTGAGGGCAGTTCATTGTTACTGTGACTACTTGAATCCTCTTTGGGTGACACACAGTTTACATAAATGCCTAAAACTTCTAGGATGAAGGTTATGCAGTTTGAACATTAAGCAATGAGACTACCTTTCCAAACTGGCTCATGGAATTCTGGTACAATACTTTATAGAGATTCTTTTTGCACATTCTTGGGAACCCAAACCTCTCCAGCTTTCAGGATGCTGTAAGTTTTATTTTTAGTTGTTGCCAGAATTATTTGACTGAATTCGATTGCTAGATCCATAAGGAGAGTGAGTCCATATTCCCTTTCGTATCCCCCAGCACCTTACCCAGAGTTCAGCACAGAGTAGGTGTTCAGTAAATGTTTGTCAATGGTAAGTTTTGAAAGTTACATTTCAAGGTTTAGAATTTTCTGTAAAATATTTTCAGTTTTTGTAGGTTTTAAAACTGAGCCCCTTCCCCCCAGCCCCGACCATTCTCAAGAGGCTTAACCTTTCAGAAAATGTCTGGTCGCAGAGAGACTAAGTAGAGGAATGAGGAAGGGGGATGGCCCATACTAAATTTAAATCTGTCCTCCAGGCCAGAGAAACAGAGGGGACCTATAATCATTTATTCACCTACGGTTACTCCCTATTTGGATGAGGTTGGGTGGAGGCAGGGAAAGGCCCTGTGGTCCAGCATCCTTCTTCACTCTTATTTTCTTTTTTGATAAAACAGCCAGTGTTCAGTGTGGCTCCAAAAGTTTTGGTTTGGAGATTAAAAAAGCGAGCAACAGGTAGCAGTGACGCAGGTTTTGTACAGTCACTGAGCTGCACACACCTTAAGCCAACACCACCCATGAAAGGTGGCAGTGTTTGAACTGAATCTGTGCTTTTTCGATGGAGCAGCACCCTTTCAATAAAAGCACGTTTATACCGACTCCTTAAGAAGTTTAGACTGGAGGGCTGTCTCCAGAAACTGGCCCCCCTTCTGCCAAGCCCCATTTGTTTGTCTTGGCAGCTGGGCTGTGTCTGCTTGGCTGGTGCTAATGTTGGGATGTTAAATTGATGAAACACAGAGCTCTTGATCCTTTTCAGTGAGGCTTCTATTTGGTTAATGGCAGGGTAGAGCTCTTTGCTGCTAGCCACCTGTAACTGGCCAAGTTAAAAAAAAAAAAATAGATGTCGAGATGTGGAAGAGGAAATGTTTCTTAAAAAAAAAAAAAACACCCTTGCCAAATACTTCATTTTTAAAAATTTGCCTGTTTGAATATCCAAAATAGATTTAATAACACTGAAAAAGAAAATGAGAAAAAAAAATTACCTAAATCCCACCACTATTTTGGGGCAGTGGCAATGGTTAGGGGCAGGATGGAGAATGTAGTGTAGTTAGGGATTTGGGGACCTGTGGCAAGACACTTCATTAGAATAATTAGCCCTGTTCTTCATTGTGGCTTTGTCTAATTCTTTCTTTGATCTAGATAGAATTTCTTTTTTCTTCAAGTGATTAAAATATATGTTCTATTTGTGATGTCACTGAAGCATAGATAACCTGGTGAAAATATGAAGGTGTCTGGTTTTTGAGAATTTGAGCATTTCAGAGCTACGGACTAGGTACACTTGTATAAAATGCACTCGTGTTTGTTCGCTGTGCTTGGGATTAGGCTAGCCTTTGGCTGTCAGTCTTAGTGACTATACATTGTTCCACAAGCCTTGCCTTGGGCTGTGACTAGACTTTTTAGAATTAACAGCACAGAAAGGAAACAGTATAAATTATCTCTCTGGTTTATGTTTCTCAAGAGGGGTATATAATATTGCTTAAGTTGTTACAGGTGTTGATAGTCCCCTAAGGTTGGTGAATGTATCAATCCCTCACTTTATTCAGGCTTCTGCTCAAATGTCCCCTCTCAAAAGAATCAAAACAGCAAGTCCCTTTTCCTGTCACTCTTTGACCACTCACCTGCTTTATTTCTTCATAGCAGTTACTGCGATCTGAAATCATTTTTATTTCTATTTCTATTTCATACTTCCTTGATTGCAGTGTGAGTTCTATGAGGACAGAGATTTTTTTTTTTTTTTTTTCTTATTCACAGCTTAACCTTCAGTGCTCAGAAGACTATCCAGGATATAGTAAGTGCGTGATAAATGTGTGTTGAATGACTGAATAAGTAAGAAAAGAGAAGGAACAATAAAGGATTAAGTGAAGAATGGAAATGATGATTGTTTTCCTGATAATATCCTTCAACATGTGGCTAGTTAGACCAGGACAGGGAAGTCCATCAATCTTGCACCTGTGAAATATTTATTAGTACTTTTCATAAAACTTTGGGTGAAAACTGGATTATATGTAGTAAACGCATCACTTAGCTCAAGTAAATGAAATCATTAGGTTAGCCAAAGATCAGGGAATAAGAAAACATTTCATTATATGGTTGAAGGATTGAACAGACAAGTTAGATTTGTTTTCATACAGGTGTTAAAAGAGTATGATCTTGGGGCTTTTATCGTTTGTCGTTAAGAGTGTATTTAAAATTCTCTCTTTCACCAGGCTCTTTCAGAAGGGATAGGTTTGTCAATTTCTGAATCTCCATTAGTTGCTTATATCCATTCTCTACATACAGTAGCATTTCTGGTGCTGCTATAGCACGTGATGCTACAAACAGATGGAATTGACAGAAGAAAATATCTCCTGTCCACTAAAAAAAAAATGCTTAAGGATGATGTTTGATGCATAACAGATGGCGTGAGAAATAGCCTGTCAAATTGACATTGGTGATAATGGATTAGTGAGCACCCTATAATTAACTACTAATTATTCTTTTCATGAGTGTATTTCTTTCCACTCTATCGACATTTTATGTGAATTAAACAACTATATTTCATATTTTCTTTTTCATTTTTTTATATATTAACTTCTACTACAAAGATTTATCTCTTTTGTTTTACATCCTTCCTACTAAATACCTTTATAATATTTCATCAAATTCATAAGTGAGAATTAGACTGTGTTGGGAGCAAGGCTATCACATGTTACCTAGTTATGTCCCTGGCATATAGAACGTGCTCAACACATATATGTTGGTGTTAATTAAATATTCCAAATTTATTTAGCCTTTGCTTTATTATAAGACATTTAGCTTCTTTCTGGTTGTTGATATTACAGGTAATGATGTGCTGAGTATACATCTGAACATCCATGGCTCCATGATTCCTTTGATTCATGGTCTTATAATGAATTCCCACAGGAAGATAATCTTTGTCAAAGACTGTGGACATTTTTGTATCTCTTGATTTGTGAGTGGGTAACATTGTTTTATAATTATGCCTTCAATGTTTGAATATTCCTTTGGTCTTATAAAGTAAATAAAGGTATTTTTTACCTTGCCCAGCGCAAGTTCTTCCTGACACATTATAGCTAAAAGTATTTTCCAAATTAGATATAGGTAACAAACTATTTTTTTTCAATTGTAGGCCTGTTTTTCTGTATGGTTGTAGTATGTTTGTGGATTTTATGAATATATGATTTTATTATAAATTATGAATCTCTAGAATTTTTAAAAGAATTAGTAGGTCTTTGGTCTTGGACACTAATTGATTATTATTGCAAGTTTTTTTTTTTTTAATCTTCATGTGGGGGTCTCTAAAACTTTGACATTATTGAAGCCTATTTTTTTCCTTCTTTAATTTTTTTGAAATTCTAGTGGCTTTGAAGTTGTTTCAGATTTTTAAAACATACACTACATAGTCATATGATATATGTTACATAGCTATCATCCCTTTCTGAGCTCTGTAACTCTATAGAGGAGCAAGATAAACTAAAAAATTCATCTTGACAGCTTCAGTAAACAGAAAAAGAGATTTGTGACTATTTCAGATGACCGAATCTAGATGAAAATTCAGCTTATGACCAGTTTAAAAAGAAAAAGGAAAGGCTCTTAATATTGGACTATTCCTGGTTTTATTTAGAAATTTGAAATATTAAAATCTTTCCTTGATAACATAACTCTATGATAATAGTGTCATTATTGATATTAGGATGATAGCTGTTAGTAATAATAAGTGTAATTGAGATTTTTATATGCACAAGGCACTGAATTTCTTTTGCATTTTCTCGTTTAATCTTATTACTATCCCAGATGATGAAACTGAGGTTTTGAGGAATTAAATGAAGCTTTCCTTAGAAGTGGAGAAAATGTTCAGACTTGGGTCTGTCCAGCTTTAAAACCCTAGACTCTTAATCATGATGCTATGCTAAATACATTGATTTTGATAATTTTATACTGATCCTTAAGGATTTATTTTTAAAAGGCTCTTCCTTTCAAATCATGTGGATTTGTAAAACCATTTCAGAGTTGAAATATTAAATAAATAAATTTTTAACTTTTATCCAAAATATCCTTGATGACCAGGTATTGCTATACATTGGGAAAGCCAATCTCTAATATCTCTGTATGGAACACATAGTTACCAGTTCCATCGAAGCTGTACCCCCTGGTTTCAGTCTGTTCCCTATAATCTTAGGCCTCTTCCTTGAACAGAGTTCTTCCCTCAACTCCAAAGTTAATCAAAATAAGATGGATTCTGGTTCAGAATGTGCCTAATACATTCCTGATCTAGTTGTAGTTTTTTTATATTTCATAGTTTATAGTATGTACTTTTGAGAACTCAAAAGGATATTTTGTTTACAAAATTGCTTTTTGTTAGCATTTTTCATTAATATTTCCTATGTTCTGCTAGTTTTTGGCAGTTGATATCCTCTGGGCAGTAAACAAAGTGAACTTGATAAAATTACATCAGTGTGGTCACAATTTCCCATAGAGTAGTTAAGTGTTATTTCAAGGTTCTTGTTACATTTAGTCCTGCTCTTAATTGAAAATGGTATGGCACCGTCAGCAGAAACCCTTTATGATATCTGGAGGTGCCACTAAGTACCTATTTAAAATCATGACCACTGTTTACTTTAGAAGTCCTTCACCTGGAGTCCATGGAGAAGGCTTCAGGGTATCTTAGCAAAGCCTGGAGTAGTGTGAAACACTGTGATATAGGACCACTTTTTAAAAGAGTTCATAGTTTTCATCATTCATTTAGTTATTCATTGAATCATAACTCATTCAAATTCCCCCCAAAAAAACTGGACCCAAAGAGAGTTATAAAATATCCCTATTCTGAAAACCCCATCTGCTTTTATTTAACCACTTACAACTCAATACTAGACCTTTTAGATACTTATTTTGACCATATTTTCTGTTCCTCTTCTTTTTTCTTTTTTCAAAAATTTCAATATAATTGACACACAATGGTTCACTGGTTTCAGGTGTACAACATAGTAATTGGACACCTTTATTTTTTATTTTTACTTTTTTTAATGTTTATTTATTTTTGAGAGAGAGAGACAAAGAGGGAGACACAGAATCTGAAACAGGCTCCAGGCTATGAGTTGTCAGCACAGAGCCCGACGCGGGGCCTGAACTCTTGAATGGTAAGATCATGACTTGAGCCAAAGTCGGATGCCCAACTGACTGAGCCACCCAGGTGCCCCCAAGTAACTGAACACTTTTACTTGTTATGCTAAGCTTACCACAAGTGTCACTACCGTCTGTCATCATACAACACTGCTACAATACCATTGACTGTATTCTCCATGCTGTACCTTTTATTCCCATGACTTATTCACCCCATAGCTGGAAGCCTATGTCTCCCACTCACCTTCACCCATTTTGCCCATCCCTCCTACTCTTTCCCCTCTGACGACCATCAGTTTGTTCTCTGTATTTATAGGTCTGTTTCTGCTTTTTGTTTGTGCCTTTATTCATTTGTTTTGTTTTTAGATTCCACATATAGGTGAAATTATAGGGTATTTGTCTTTCTCTGTCTGACTTATTTCACTTAGCCTAATACCTTTTAGATTCATCTATGTTGTCGGAAATGGCAAGATCTCATCCTTTTTTATGGCTGAGTAATATTCAATAGTGTGTATATAGTGTGTGTGTATATATATATACACACACACACACACACACACTATAACACACACACACAATATACACCACATCTTCTTTATACATTCATCTATCAATAGACACCTGAGGTGCTTCCGTATCTTGGCCATTATAAATAATGCTGAAATAAACATCAACATAGGGGTGCATATGTCTTCTCAAATTAATGTTTTTGTTTTCTTTGGGTAAATACCCAGTAGTGGAATTATTGGATCATATGGAATTTTTATTTTTAACTTTTTGAGCAAACTGTTCCTATTATTTTGTCAGTTTCCTGTGCTTACCTCTAGCATTTTTCATCTGCTACTGTCTTTCAGGCAAGGAGCCCGTGGGCCTTTAGTCTTTGTTTTTAATTAACATTGTGATCATTTAGTCTCTAGTTGCATATGTGGCCTTATTTCAGAGGAAGGGGAGGGAGGGAGGGAGGGAGGGGGGTACACTATAATTGGAGAATGTAGACCTCTGGGATAATTGGCTTGTGTGAACTGGATATTTGAAACCTGTTATTTCAGCGATGTATATCCTATACTTTAATAATGTTAAACACAGCTCCAGGATTCCGTCTATTCTCCTGATAGTAAGAAAATTAAGTTATCAGTTTTCTTTCTCTTTATCACCACGAGAACCACCAACTGCACCTCCAAATATTGCCAGACTTAGACTTACCCTATTAAAGCCCTGCTCTCATGTCAGTGTGGGATAGACTTCAGTCGCTGAAGTGAAAAAGTTAGCAGTCAATCAATGCCAGGGACTCCCTGGCCTCTGTTGTTCCTTACCCTCTGCTCTGCATCCTATCTCCAAAAGATCAGTCACAGCAACTTGCCTTTCTCATAGTTGCCTAACAGAGATGATGAGTTTCTTTCATGAATGAAATCAGAGTATGAAAGAAGGATGTAAAGTGTGCTCTATGTTTTAAGGATAAAGGTTGGTTTTGAATCAGTCTTTCATGATTCGAACCTAAGACAGACCCACATAGTAAACATCCAGGCTGGAGAATCTGTTTATCTTACACTTGCCACTGGTTATCTCTGTCACCTTTACAACTCAGGGGAAAGGGAATAGTAGTGTACCTACAGACCAGGGATAGAGCAGGCAATGTTCTTAGCACATACTAAGTCCTCAGTAAATGTTCATTCATTTGGTGACATGGAAGCATCATGTGACACTCCCAGTTTTAGTGACTTACCTAGGAACTACTGCATTCCATTGAAAGCAAAGCAACCATTTCTATTTTAAAAATCCAAAAATCTATATTAAGTAATTCAAGAAGCATGTAATATCTAATTTGGAGCAGTTCTCATTCTTCTCTGCCTGACTGGATACCAGATTGCTGAACATTCCAAACCTATAAAAATAAGATTGATTTTGTTCCCTTATATTGCAGATGAATGAGAGTATCATTACTGTTTATTTGTTTAATGAGTTTCAACCCATAAATGTAAATGACTTGTCTCTAATCCTGGCTTTGTTCTGCCAGTTTCTTGTAAGTAATGCCTATTAACAATGAGCAAACGGAGCCCAGTAAAATTCACTCACTAACATAGGGCATTTCAGGTTACTAGATAAAAGCTTACTTCATTTGTTTTTTGTTATAACTGTGGCACATCTTTATTTCATTTAGCATTTAGACATGTTAAAAGATATTTCAAACCTCCAAAAAGAAAAAAAATGCTCACACCCCTACAACTCAAAGACCTCTACTGTTTACATTTTGGGTATTTTCCTTCCATGGTTATTTCTACCAATTTAAGACTGTGATCTTCCAATAAATGCCATTCCGAGTATGTTCACTTTAGTAAGTTTCTCAAGGACTTTCTTATGTCTTTTGATCCTTTTGTAATTCCTCCCTGTGTTGGTTTGGAGGCAACACAGTGAGTGCTCTGTTTAAAAGCAGAACAGTGAAAAAGCGAACATACAAATATAAATAATGAACTAACAATACAAGATCAGCCCGCTGTTCTAAGCAGTGTGGTATGCAGAAAATAGTTCCTCTTCAAATGGTGGCCTAGCCGGGAAGGTAGGGATCATGAGGAAGTAATCGCTGGTAAGAATAAGTGGGTGTAAGTGAATTATATAGCATTTTCAGCAGATCTGAATACTTTTTAAAAAATTTTTAATGTTTATTTATTTTTAAGAGACAGAGAGAGAGACACAGAGCGCAAGCAGGGGGTGGGGTAGAGAGAGAGGGAGACACAGATTCTGAAACAGGCTCCAGGCTCTGAGCTGTCAGCACAAGAGCCCCATGTGGGGCTCGAACTCACAGACCGTGAGATCATGACCTGAGCTGAAGTCGAACGCCTAACTGACTGAGGCACCCAGGCACCCCAGATCTGAATACTTTTAAAGATCATTTAGAAATGGTTTAAAATGGGGGCGCCTGGGTGGCTCAGTAAGTTAAGTGTACGACTTCAGCTCAGGTCATGATCTTGCGGTCTGTGAGTTCGAGCCCCGCCTCGGGCTCTGTGCTGACAGCTCAGAGCCTGGAGCCTGTTTCGGATTCTGTGTCTCCCTCTCTCTCTGACCCTCCCCCATTCATGCTCTGTCTCTGTCTCATAAATAAATAAACGTTAAAAAAAAATTATAAAAAAAAAAAAAGAAACGGTTTAAAATGTATTTCTTCTTTGATTATAGGATATAACAGACATTGAAGCAATTCACTATAAACAGTGTGCAAGATATACAGGGTCTACTAAAGTTGGGTGGTTCACATTTTGCGGGGACTGAAACTTGTATGATTTTGCAGACCACAGTTTAGAAAAATCAAGACAACTTTATCAATACAAAAATAGATACAATAGTGAATATTTGGCAGGAGAAAAAAATCATTACAAATTTGATAAAGCTGACAAAATACCACTAATATCACAAACTCCAGGAGAAACAAAATATTTTTATTAAGTAACTGCTTGACATATTTCTGTATGTTTTTTTTTTATTCCTCCATTTTTTGGCTCCCTTACTTTGCCTCTCTGTCAGTGATTGCACAATA
This sequence comes from Panthera uncia, assembly GCF_023721935.1. NCBI lineage: Eukaryota > Metazoa > Chordata > Mammalia > Carnivora > Felidae > Panthera > Panthera uncia. Next base: position 57,282,793 of record NC_064811.1, on the reverse strand, counting down.
TCATTTTTGTAGAGAATATGGAAAGTCAAGTCAGTTTTTCTTCTAGCATGGTTAATCAGAATTTGTGTTTTATTATTGGTAATTGGTGAGTGTATGTGCACATCATCACCTGCACTATTTGTGGTACTGCTACTGGGTTGTGCCTTTCAAATGCAGGAATTCGGATAAATTCGATCTCACACATTTCTCATCAAAAGAGAGTAAAACCAGTATGCAGCATTCATAGTTATATAGGTTGTATTTTCAAATATACTTTGCATAGGGGAGAGTTTCCGTTTTGAGCAGGCGTTGATGAAAATCAGTGCCTTTACTTAAAATTTTCCACATCTGAAGATAGGAAGACTATTCCACAGTCCAGATTCTGGCTTCACACATTTCAAACCTCGTTTCCCCCTCCCTAGTCCCACACATCCAGGCCAAGCACCATGGACTGTTTCAACCTTTGTTTCATCCTGCTATTGCTACTAATGCTCTTCCCCTGGTCGTCTTCTATCTGTCATCTTTTATTGAGGTAATTTTTAAACTAGGGTGATATTATCTAGGACAAAGCCTACTGAATGCTTAGAACAACCAGATAATAGGTGTTAAGTGCCTCGTGTCAAGCTCGTGTTAAGCCCTGTGCCATCCATCCTTGAAGCCACTCTGGGGTAGTTACTGTACGAATCCCGATTCTGCAGAGAAAGCTGAAGTTGTTGGGATTTCTCCTTGGGTCTGCCAGACACCAAAGCTTGTGTTCCAAACCACTACAAACCTCTTTTCAACAATTTATACTTGCAGTGGGTGGTTTTAATCCAGACTTGGTCCTATATTTTATTAATATGAGCATATTAATGATAATATAATTAGTGATGTGATTACATTCCTTATTACTATATATTTTCTAATCACAATTCCGTATTCCTGTGGGTTTCTTTAATTTAGTAGTTCTAGTCCTTTCGACAGCAAACTATTTTATAACAAATTGTCTGTAAGATCAAAACTGTGGGAGAGGCTTTGAAAGAGGTTGTGGGAGAGTACCAAAGGCAAGGGAACCTGTCCTGCGTCATAGGAGTGTATGACTAAGGCCAACTGTACTGCAGAGAGGCCAGCACCCCAGATACAGAAAATTGGCTTCGGTCTGCATTGTGTTATGAGAACGGTAGGTGACCCAGACCAGTACTGAATTTGATTTATTAAGAAATTTAGTTGAAAAGGGGGCACCTGGGTGGCTCAGTTGATTAGGTGTCTGACTTCGGCTCAGGTCATGATCTCATCGTTCATGAATTTGAGCCCCACGTTGGACTCTGTGCTGACAACTCAGAGACTGGCCTGCTTCAGATTCCGTGTCTCCCTTGCTCTCTGTCCCTCCCCTGCTTGTGCTCTATCTCTCTCTCTCAAAAATAAATGAAAACATTAAAAACAAATTAAAAAAAAAGAAAGACATTTAGTTGAAAGATTAAAGCTGGGGGCACCAGGCTTGCTCTGTAGGTAGAGCGTGTGACTCCTTGATCTCAGGGTGGTGAGTTCAAGCCTCATGCTGGGCATGGAGCTTACTTAAAAAAAAAAAAAAAAAGAAAGAAGAAAAAAGAAGAGGCTGGTTGCTGAGGCACATCGAAAGCAAAGATCTTACTGGCTGGTGGGCTCTTGTGCTAAAGGAGCTGTTACCTAGGCACAAAATGCAGCTCAAGCAAACAGTTTCATTTCGAAGCAATATGAAATGTAAATTACGTAAGTTCCAGCTTGTACTGGAACAATTGGGACAATTTTGTTTGTGAGGAAAAAGAGAATGAACAGTTTTATGAAAGAAATAATGCCCACATATGTTCATGGACTGTTATACATACTATGACAGTATTTATTAAATTATGGTATATTAATTATGTTAACAAAGAAAATATAGATATAACATGATCTGTTATAGATGATACTTTACAGATGATGAAGTTTATAACAGGCCAATGCTTTTTAAGATTTCAAAACACAAGCTTTTATTTTTGCAGTCAGTTTCTGTTTTTATAAATGTGACTCCTTGAATAAAGGGAAAAATCCCTTAAACCTGAAAAATTGTTTTTCAGGTTTAAAATCTGTTTAAAATCTTCAATAATGCTCCATTTACATATGAACACAGTGGGTAGATTGTATTTCCTACAACATGCATAACTTATTTATGAAAAATCTTAGAAATATATTTTGGTTTCATTACTTTGAAAATTTGAAAAATATTTGGAGGCAAGTTACTGTAACACCCCCCTCCCCCTTCCCTGGTATCATTCTATTTCTGTATCTGTAGTTACAAATTTCTGGGTCTGAAAATTGCTCACTTTGTGTCATAAAATCTCATTGGCCTCATTTCTAAATCTATTGGCATTGGAGTAGTGCTAGCTTTTCCACTAGTGCTTCTATACCTATCTTTTAAAATTTAAGTTTCATGTATTTTCTTTTGACTGCTAATCTAGTATACTCATGGTTTGCTACCATTTGGAATCTGCCAGTAAGAAATGACCTCAGACATGATTGAGAAATCTGTGTCATTCTTTTCTCATTAACAACAGTTTTCGTTTTTGCCTTTTTTTTTTTTTTTTTTTTTAAACTGACATCTGTTCTGGGTAGCTCAGATCCACTTTAGCCAGGCTGTTGGTTTGTGTAAGTGTTACTTGACCTTCAAGAATCTGTGGATCTAGCCAGGTTTGGGTCAGATTTGATCCTCTCCAGTTTGAAGTATCTGGCCGACTTCTCTAGCCAGAATTAGGCTTTGACACCCCTAAAGGTCTGTAGATGATTTCATGAAAACGTATGCTATCCTTTCACTTGTCTGCACTCTGTCTCTACAGTGAAAATAATGGAAATTGTGTGTTAGTGTTATTTTCTTTTGGAACATCTTATTTGATACTCTTGCTTTCCTTCCTTTTTTCTCTCCCTCCCTCCTTTCTTCCTTTTCTACATTTCTCTCTCCTTCCTTCCCTCCCTTCCTCCTTCCTTCCTTCCTTCCTTCCTTCTTCCTGTTTTCATTCTTTCCTTTCTTTCCTTCCTGTTTTTGTTTTCCTTTTCGTCTTCCTCCCTGAACCCCCTCTCCTATTCCTCCCACTTTCTCTTTTTCTGAGGGTAGTGATGGGTGGCAATGGTCATATACTGTTTTTATATGTCTGGTTCCTCCTGTGCCTTTCTAGCAAGGGAGGCAAGAGAGATGGTGGTGATGACCAGTCACCCAAATGGAATGGACCAGCAATACTGATTGAGAAAAGCTTCATGGAGTCTATGCTTTTGTAGTAATAAGACATTTGCCACAGACATTGTAGTTTACCATAGATTTTCTTAGATGGCATAATCATGGCAGGCTTTACATGCATTTGTAGCATTGTCACCATTGAAAGCTTAGGAAAACTTCTCTAAGACAAACCAATTGCTACCTCTACACAGGCATGATAAAACACCAGGTTGTGAAAGAATTCCACAAAGAACAGCAATTTGGGGATATTCATACAGTGTATTAAATGTAAGTTTTTGTAACATGTCTCTTACAAAGACACAATAAACAAATCTCACCTGAAAAACAAAATACAGTGTGTTTTTGTAGGGCAGTAGGGCCTTACATGATTTCAGTAGTTCCAAAGACTGGTCCAATGGCTCCCGGAGCATATTTATGACCACAAAAGCCAATTATATGGTTCATTGCTTCTCTGACGTGAAAAAATTATCATTCCAAGCAGTACTCATGTGAATAAAGGTGTAATATCAGCTTTGTCCACCCTTTTTTCAACCAAACAGTATAATTTTTTGAGACAAGCCTGGAGTCATAGATACACATAGTCAAGATCATTAGTGCCATTTTTCAGAACAATGTATTGAGGGCTTAAGAAGGTATGTGAAACACTGTTCCAGGTTGTGGGGACATTCACAGTGAAAATGTCATACAAGGTTTCTAGGGAGAGACAGATAGTAAGCCAATAAACGTACAAGAGAACTATCAGGTTAGCAGTGGTCTAACTGTGATGCAGAGAAATAAAATAGGGTGATGTGGCAAGAAATGACTGAGGTATAGGAGATGGTCAAGAGGACATAATATTTAAGTTGCAAACTGAAAGAAAAGAAAGTGCAAGATGTGAGGAAAATCAGGAGGATCAGGTGCAGAAGACTGCTGGTGCAGAAGACTGCTAAAACATATCTGAGGCAGAAGACTGCTTAAAAAAGGTCAGTGAGCTATGAGGATGCTGTTAGAAGACAAAATCAAAAAGATTGGAAGTAGCCAGACCTTGTATGGCTTTGTAAGCCAGAATAAAAAAAAAAAAAAAGAATTCCATGGGGGTCCATGGAGCATTTTAAGGAGAAAAATGATATAGTACGATTTACTTAAAAGAAGGAGGAGGAGGAGGGGGAGGGGGAGGGGAAGGGGAAGGGGAAGGGGAAGATCACCTGTCTGTGTAGTACATGAAATGGGGTTGGGGGTGCCAAGAGTCAAAGGCAGAGGCTCATGTTTTCCAGGTGAGAGATGACGGTGGCTTGGATTATGGTAGAAATGAGGGGGATGCAAAGAAGGAATGGATTGGGGACATGTTTTGAGGGGAGCTTGACAAAACTTGCTGGTGAATGTGACATGTGGAGTAGGAGGAAGAGGAAACCGGGATAACTTTCAGATTTTAGATGTGAGGAAAAGCCTGGTGGGCCATTTCCTGAGTGGGGACCACTGGGGGATCAGTGGGCTTAGATAGGAAACTCAAGAGTTTTATTTTGGCCATGGAGAGTTTGAGACTCCTTTAGAAGTTCTGTGGGGATGTTGAGTAGACAGCTGTGTAACCAAGACAGAGCCTCACAAAGAGATTAGGGCGGGAGATTAGGTGGTATTAACAGTTGGAAGATGCTCTTTAGAGCCATAAATTGGATGGGGTCACCTAAAGGAAGCAAATTGTCAGAAAGGAGGAGGCAGCCCAGAATGCACCTCTGCTTTTATGGTTTAGAGAAGGATTTAGTAAATGATATTGAGAAGGAGTTGTCAGTAAGGTAGGAGGAAATTGAGGAGAGTATGATTTCCCAGAAGCCAAGGAAAAATAGCATTTTCAAGAATGAGACAAAGGTGGCTCTAGGTTTTGTAGGATCTGAAGTTTCATCAATGTGGAGTTCCTTTTAAAGATAAATTATATAGAACTATTAATACAAAAATAAGTACTAATGTGATCATTTAGAGTGAGAGGGAAATCAGAAATTACAAAGTACAGAACTAAAAAAATGCCACAAATATCACAAAATTCAGGAGAAAACAATTTTATTAACCAAAACACATGTTATACTTATGTAATACTCTTTCCTCTACTTTTTTTTGAGGGAGGGTACTTACTCATGGATTGCTTCTTCATATGATAACAATTTTGTAATGTAATAGTCTACAGAGAGAGTGGAAAGATATTATTATGACCCATCAAGATTATATTTTTATTATTGATAAAATTAAAGAAGTTATTTTAATGTCACTGCCTATGACTGATAATGTAGCAACACTGCCTATGACTGATGATATCATATAAGTTTTTAGGATTATGGCCAAAATGTGGGACACATCTATCAAACTTCTCTCACATGTGAACTCTGTGATTTCAGGGCATTTCAAGTTTTCACACACAGTGACTAATCACAAATGATCTTGGACTTGATGACACTCATAAACTAGTTTGTTACTAATGTTTTTGTGTCATCATTCAGCAAGATAGTTTTACCCTGTGGACAACTAGCAATAATTGAAGTATACAAGAAAGTTACTATGAACCACAGAAATCTATCACACTGGACCCATAATGAATATATACCCCACTGAATTTCTGTCTGTACAGATCCTGAAAATGCTTGCCATGGCCTCCCCACATAAGCTCAAGTGTGGTAGAGAGGATGTCAAAGTGAAAGAGGCTGCAGTCTTAACAAGTTGGGGTTTAAGTGTCTTATTTTTGCAAACTTAAAATGCATCATGGAAACACTGTTAGGGCCTCTCCCTGGGCCCCAGCAGTGGCCCAATCAAGTAAAGTGCCTGAACCTTTAACTTGGTTAGCTTCCTCTCTAGGGAGTGAGCGATAAGATGAAGGGCATACAGGACAGACAGAAGATCGGGTGAGAGAAAAATAGGGAAGTTACCACTGGATTTATACTCAAGAATTAACTATTTAATGGAAACAATTAATTGGAAACAATAGGTTTAGGTGTTTGGTGAGAAAATTCTGTGTACGTGCAACATGATGCTCTTGGCAAGTATGGCACTGGTGAAATCTCCAGGCAGCAGACAGAAGTGGTTACATTTTTAGATGTGAGCTACATGGGGGTGACTGGATTTTCCTCTCTGAAACAAAGGAAAAGACTAACTTTCTCTAACAATTGCCGCATTAAGGTAAGAAGTTTTGCCTTTTAGAGCCAGTTGTGCTCTTTATAATATCTGCCGTCGAATGTGTAAATGAAGATGTAAATGATTAAGATGAAGAAGTTTGGATGAAAGACTTTTCTCAATTAAATTTAGGTCCTTCTCATTTCACATCTCAAAATCTGAGTTGTTTTGGAATACAGCAACAACCTAAGTAAATTTCACATCTACATTTTGTTAAATTATTTTCAAATGTGGTACGGGGGAGAATGTCCTGACTCTAATACTATGATAATTGAATATAAACTTAATAACTCTGCTCAAAATTGACTGAAGTTCTGTTCCTAAAGCCAAATAAATTTGGGTTGAGATCATATTATTTGTCTAAACAATCAATATTAACTGCATAAAAATAGGTCAGAGTGGAAATTGGAAAGAAGGCCTTGGAAGAGAAGAGGGATGTGATTGGAAGGAAGGGGCTCCTCCCATGGTCTTCATGGCAGCTTCTTTCATTGCTCCTTTTGCTCGTTCATGTTGGCAGTTGAAGTAACAGCGAAGAAAGGCATAAGGAATTCTCAGATATTGGTATTTATTTAGTAAATTCTGGCTGAGACTAGAGCCCTTGCTTGATCTGCAATCTGTTCTACTTAGACCAACCACTGGAGAGTTGCCTGTGATAGGGATGGGGATGTGAGGGAAGAACACAAGAAGGATGAAAAGAAAATGGCACTGATGTTTACAATTACTTTAGGCCCCTCTGAATTTCCTTTATTTTCTTTATTATGTGGCAAATTTGAGAAAAGGCTGTTTATTTTCTTGCCATTTACAAACATCATTTTAGGTTTTTAACTTGAATTGGCAGATTTGTTAAGGCAGATGAGGAAGGAAGTTACATACTTGGTTCAGCCAAACTTAGATTAGCTAGTTCAACCCTCTATCCAAAGACTATGTTCTCAGGAGGTGGTGAGTCTACTTTGGTGGGAATAGTCTAATTACTGCCCTCTCACGGGTCTGCCCTGAATACATGATTGGAGAGCTGTAGTTTGTAAAGCCTCAGATTGATGGGGGATCTTTTCTTCCATATGTTCCTTTGCATATTTGAAGACATCCTCGTAGCCTTTCCCTCTGAAGGTTAAACAGCCTTACTTTATTTGTTCTTCATGTGAGATGGTGTTTGGATCACTCAGCACTCTGATCACATTTCCCTTATGATGGTTGCTCACCTTCCGTCCTAGAAGAGCCCTGACTTTATTCATTGTTCTACCCTCCCAGTTGATTTTGGGGGATGACCTCTCCTCTCCGGCTCCAGGGGCAAATCATGGTTAGAATGAACCACTCATTGTGGTTTTATTTTCTTTGATAGGGTTTGGTTTAAGCATGGTCATACAGCCAATCCTGGCCCCATGAGCTGAGGGGAAGTCAGCCAGGGGATGCTTGAAAAGACTTTCCTAAATAAAAGAAAGTGCCTTATTTGCTTTGATGCCCCTCCCTCCCTCCTTCCTTCCTTCCTTTTCTTCTTTTTACTTTTTGAACATGGACTTGTCAGTAGCCGTCACCTAGAACTGCTGTGCTCAGCTTGGAGATGTTCAGAGAGATTGGAGCATGGGGTACAAAGTTGAAAGACTGAAAGTCCTAGGATCCTTGAGGTCAAGTTGAACAGCTGAGCACTCCTTCCACATAACTTCTTATCGTTTCCTGTTTCCATTTCTTATAGTTCTCTGTTACTCAGCACTCTAAGCACCCTGATAGATACTAATCCCTTAGTCTGTTTTAATTTATCTGCAGCTTCTTCTAATCAGTGATACCCTAAGCATTGTATGCAATATTTTCTTCATGGACTTTTTATATTTAACTGAAATCTTTCCTTAATGATTCATAAACATAGACAAGGCACCTAATATGGTTAATATGAAAATCAAATTGTCTTCTAAAATTTTATCCTGAGTTAAGGTGACAGCACTTGGCAGCATTTTTCTAAAGTGGGTTTAACACTAGCTGGTTTGGGCCTTTGATTTTATTAAGGAAGGTCCCACCCCAGAGACATTATGTTTGTTTAGCTAATCTTTTACAACTGGTACTGTTGATAAAAGTAACATTTTGCTATTTGGTTCTTATTGGCTCTGTTTTCCTATTCGACCTTTCCAAATAAAATACATTAAAAAATCCTTCTCTTTTATTCTTATAGAACTTCTTTGCCCAGTATTAAGGACTTTTTATTTAACTGGGGTTCTGAAGCAGGTGGAGAAACTTTGCCACATATTATTAGAACATTTGGTGGCTGCACGAGTTGGCTGAGACACAATATGGTTAGTTTCTGGCATTAGACTCAGGAGGATTCTTTCTCCCAGTTTTGCTTCCCTCTTTATTCTCCCAGATTTATTTTTATAAGTATGAGCAATTATTTATTTTTTTGACTTTTTTAGACACGAAGTAGATGTCTGTGTCATTTACTGCTACAAAGTGTTGTCTTTTTTTTTTTTTTTAACAGCTTTGTTGAACTATAATTACCATACAGTTCACCTGTTTGAAATTTGGTGGTTTCTAGTCTATTCACAGAATTGTGCAACCATTGCCATAATTAACCTTAGAACGTTTTCATCACCTTCAGAAACCCTACAGCCATTAGCAGTCAGTGCCCATTTCCCCCCACAGTCTTTTTCCCTCAGCTCTAGGTACGCGTTCATCGATTTCCTGTCCTTGTGGATTTGCCTATTGTAGGCATTTTGCATAATGGAATCCTACAATATGAGTTCTTTTGTGACTGGCTTCTTTTAATTTACATGTTTTCGAGATGCAGCCATGTGGTAGCACACCAGTTCTTCATCACATTTTTTTATATATAAAGTTTATTTATTTATTTTGAGAGAGAGAGTGAACATAAGTGAGGGAAGGGCAGAGAAAGAGGGGAGAGAGAAAGAGAATCCAAGCAGGCTCTGCACTGTCAGCACAGAGCCTGACACGGGGCTAAAACCCACAAACTGTGAGATCATGACCTCAGCCAAAACCAAGAGATGGACGCTTAACCTACTTAGCCACCCAGATGCCCCCTCATTCGTTTTTTTTTTTTTTTTTTTTTTTTTTAATGGAATATTATCCCACTGTATGGTTCTACCACCTCTTATTTACTTGGTCTTCAGTGGAGGGGCATTTCGCCTGTTTCCACTTTTTGACAATTTGGAACGATCTAGTACTGTGATCTGAATTTACTCTTCACTTCCTTCAGATTGCCTCCCCGCGTGCAAAGTCAACTTGATAAGCAATACTGTTTTCCTCTGATTATATCCAGTATTTAGAAACACCATTTTCATCTGTGAGACTTTGTTAACTGACCACTTAATCCCTTAAAATGTGTTTATAGCTTCCCACAAAACAAGGAGAATGAAAGAGAGAAAACTCAGCATACACCTAAACGTAAATGCCCATACACATAACTCCCTGAATTTAAAAAGTTCAAGAAATTCACATGTGAACACATTACTTTCAACACAGACAGTCATTGTAAACCTGGGTTTAGATTTGAATTGGAAAAAAATACTCCAGGGTGTTTAATGTTTATCCATAAATGTCCAGGATAAGACCATGATGACAGCTACCAACTTACTTTTTATGATCTTGGAAAGACATGAGAGGAATAAATTTTTATCATGCGTCACACACAGAGATTTGCGTACCTCTTTCCCCTCTCCATTTAGAATTTGGTGAGGGTAGCAGGGAATTCTTTCCTTATTTGTTTTTCTAGGAACAGGAGAAGGAACTGTCTGTGCATTTATGTGTTTGTATTTTCTCCTCTGAAGGGAAGTTGGCACCAGGCTCATTTTTACTTAGACACATAGCAATAGCTGTGCAGTGCGTGTCCTCAGCTGATAACTGAGCTGTGTTTGAAGTTTCTTGTGAGATATGGTGATACATACAAGGACTATTCCGTAGGGTGATTATTTACCTGTGTGTTTCAATTCCATAAGTACAGGACTCTAGCTCCTTTGAATAGCTGTTCTTCTGCAGGCTTGTATTGGTTGCAACTGGTCCCCTGTAGATCAAAGTTGAACGACCACAAAGGACCACAAAGTGACCAGTAGCATTCTTTTCTCCTGCAAAGATTTTGAGTAATAATTCACCTAATAATAGTACAAACATGAAATAGGATTGGTTGAACTGGGAATGTGAATGAGGTTTACTACGTTGATCCCTCTCTCCCTGCCTCCCTCCCTTCCTTCTTTCCATCCTTCCTTCCTTCCTTCTTTCCTTCCTTTCTTCCTTCCTTTTCCTTCCTTCCTTCCTTCCTTCCTTCCTTCCTTCCTTCCTTCCTTCCTTCCCTTTCCCAACCTAGTGTCTCTGAGATCTCAGGTTCCCCTAAATTGACATGTTACCTGTTAGTATTGCATTAATTTATTTTAATACAGGTTGTACTTGATTGCCTAACAATAAACTAGCTGGGAACAAGGATTAAGCTACTCTATATTTTGTGGAAAATTAATTCAAAAAATATTTGTGAAAATCTACCAATGCCATGGTGTGAGCTGAATAAAATACAGTGGTGACTCTCAGTCAGGGAATTGTCTAGATGCAGATATTAGAGAGTAAGCTTTGAGATGGTAGGGATTCAGACCATTTTTAGTAAACATTGTATGTACATCTATTCTCAAGCACAGTTCTTGACACATGGTAGGCATTCAATAAATACTTGTTGAATGAATGAATGCATAATTACAACATCGTATTAAAGTGCTATAATTGAAGTGTGAGAAACATAGAAGGAACTGACTTCACTCTGATGAGGGAGGGAGTTTTGGGTGTACATGTCTTTTAGCTGGGTTGCAATGACTGAATAGGATTTCACCAGGCAGATAAGAATAGGGAATTCAATTATGAAAATTACTTCTCATGTTCCAGACATCATCATGGGTAAGTTATTTAACATTTATATTAATTAGCCAAAGTAGTATTGTTGTTCTATTGTATTAATATTATCATATTATATTAGTATATATCACAATCCTCTTATTGTATTATTATTATACAAAGGGGAAACTAAAGTTTAGAGATCTTAGGTGACCACCCCACAGACAAAGCGCTTCTGGTGGTGGTCTAGTTTTGGAAATTCAAGGATATCTGTCATCCCTTTCTACATGAGTGACAAATAATTTCCCAAGTAATAGCCAAAGATCTAATTTCAAGATGGAAAAACCCAGAAAGCTGCCTCTTCCTTGCTGCTAGTTAAAATATACCAGTGAGCTTTTTCGTATAACACTGCCTTTCGTGGAACTCTGAGCTGTCCCTCTTTGGTGCTGTCCATCTGGGCTGTCCCCCTCTCAGAACTAAGCCACTACACCATGAGAAGCCCTATCCATGTGGAGAGAAATGTCTTAGAGATATGACATCTAGGTGCCAGGCATGGGAGTGAAGAGCCTTCAGATGATTCCAGACCTCAGCTGTTCGAGGCCCTCCCAGTCCATTCTACCTCCCCAGCTAGTCTCCAGACATTGTGGAACAAAAACAATCTATCCTTTTGTGCCCTGTCTGAAATCCTGACCCATGGAACCTAAAGAAAACATGATGCCTGGAGTTGTGATAGTAATCTACTGACCATGAGGAAAAGGCCACAAGAGTGCTCAGAGGCCTCAACATCACTAAGTTGCAGAATCAACAAATGCAGCCGCTTACTGAGGACTTTTTGTTAAGACTTCTGTTTCATTTTAACGTGATTTGGGAGCACCAGAAAATTGTTCTGTGTAGGAAAAGGCTATGAATATTTAAGCCGGTAGCTATGGTATTGAATTGAATGATGAATAAACCAAGACCAACTCTGTGTTTATCCTTTTCCCCATGACAAAGATGCAGCCTCTGATGAGAAAAGCATTATAACAGGAGCAGGATGCCCCCAACCTACAGAGGATTGCTGGCACACTGGATGAATAACGGGCAATTGTAAATGATGGGAATGCAATTTTTGATAACAATAATTCCAGAGAATACTTAAAGTGGTTTGTGTAATTTGCGGGCATTACACAAGAGTTGGAAACCTTGCAGTTTCTAGATAACTCCTTTTTAATGCACGGACATCCAGGTGTTACTCTGTTCTCTGCCTTAGCGTCAGGGTCTGGACCTGGTGGACCTGCTCAGCCTCTTTCCAGAGTGGAGAAATGGAGTGCCTTATGCCCCACCTCACCCACATGGGGCTGGATCCGTGTCTCTCCCAAATAGTGATACAATTCAACTTAATCATTATTCAGGAACCCTCAACTCCTATCTTAACTTTAGGTACAAAACTTAATTTGAGGTGGCTTATAGACTATACTGTGTAAAACTAGAACCAAAAGGCTTCTAATAGAAAGTTTAGGGGTGGACAAAGATTTCTTGAACAGGACGCAAAAAGCAATAACCCTAAATATCATTAATAAATTGAACTTCATTAAAATTAAAAATTCTGTTCATCACAAAACACCATCAAAATAATACACAAGCCATAGATTGGGAGAACATATTAACAACACATATATCTGAAAAACAGTTTGTGTACTGAATAGTTAAAGAAATTCCATAAATCAGTGATGAAAAGGTGAACAGTCTGATTTTAAAAAATGGATCCCGAATAGAGCAGACATCTCACAAAAGAAGATACACAAAATGTCAGTAAAATACATGAAAAGTATGGTATACAGTTGATCCTTGAAGAGTGTGGGGGCCTGGGGACAATGACCCTTGCACAGTTGAAAAACCATGTATGACTTTTGACTCCCCTAACACTTAATTCCTAATATAGTCTACTGTTAACTGGAAACCTATAATACAAATAACATAAACAGTCGATTAACACATATTTTGTATGTTATTTGTATTATATATCTTATTCTTCCAATAACACTAGAGAAAGAATGTTACTGTGAAAATCATAAGGAAGAGAAAATACATTTAAGTACTTTCTTGAAGTTGTTGAAAAAATCCACATGTAAGTGGACTCACACAGTTGTTCAAAGGTCAATTGTATTCGTACAATAGAATACTAGTCAGCAATAGTAATAAGAAACTAATGTTCCATGCAACAACATGGGTGAATCTCAAAAATACTATGCTGAGTGAAAAAAGCCAGATTAAAAAAGTCTGCATACACTATGTTTCTATTTATAATGAAGTCTAAGACTAGATTAAAAAAAAAAAATCTATGATGATAGAATCAGAAAGTAATTGCCCAGGGATTGGAAAGAGAAACTGACTAGAAGGGGGCATGAGAGAACCTTTTGATTCCAACAGTTATGTTCTATATTTTGTTTTTAGTGTTGGTTACACAGGTGTTTGCAGTTTGGAGGACTTGGACTGAATACCTAAGTTCTATGTTTTTAGTGTGTGTCAGTTAGAAAATGACACAGATAAAAGTAGTGGTAATTTTCTCATCAGAATTCTTTTAGTAAAACAGAGTAGAAATCCAAACTGAATAAATATATTCCTCTCACCCCCATGGACTCAATGAAATCATTTTGATTTTATTTATGGATGGGAAAAACTGAACATTTTTAATTTTCCTGATCTATTCTTCTTGTATAAACTTCTCACCTGCAGGGGCACCTGGTTGGCTCAGTCAGTTAATCATCTCTTGATTTCAGTTCAGGTCATGATCTCATGCTGCGTGAGATCAAGTCCTGCATTGGGCTCTGTGCTGACAGCCCAGAGCCTGCTTGGGCTTCTTTCTCTCCCCCTCTCTCTCCTCCACCATTCTGCATGTGAGCGCTCTCTCTTTTTCTCAAAAATAAATAAACTTTAAAAAACAAACAAAAGACTAAAACTTCTCACCTGTACCGTGCTGTATCTTCACAGGAAGAAGGAAACGTGTGTCCAAATGCACAAGGGAATATGGGCTGTAAGGAGTTGCTGTTGCTGATATGAAAGGTGTGGTTGAGCATCACCATGGGCCAGGTGTTGAAAGGCATCTAGGCCTACTTGTTGAAGGAATGAGTTGACAACAGATGAGGTGTTTGGGGACTGAATGTGTGTTAGATACTTATGGTAAGAAGTGTGGACTTCATCTTCTAGGGAGCAGATACCATGGAACTTTTTAACTGAGAAAGTAATCCTCCTACCCTCCCTCCCCGCTGCCCCCCAAGAAGTTGTTAGAGAGTAAGCTAAAATTTGGAGAAACTCCTGGAAGGGACATTAGTGTATGAATGTGGTTTCTACTATAGAGCAATCGCTCGACAATGAAAATAACTTTTGGATTCTAATATTTTACCAGATTTTGATGCATGATTATCAAATGGGATTCAGACCTTTGTCTCTTTTGAAATGTGTTTGAAAAATACTATGATGCTTACCTTTGCCTATTTGATGCTTTGTTACATTGCTTGTATGACGTAATTATTATTCTCTCAGGCAATTACAAGTGACCCTTATCAAAATTGTGAAGTTTGAAATATTAGTGGCATTTCACTATAAAATATTTTGCTTTTTTAAAATTTGAAATAGAAAAGCTATTAAACAATGTTCTGTGCATCTTCTGAAATTTTGCATTGGCATTATAAGACATATTCCTTTATAAAAAATCATAAATATCCTTCTTAATGAACTTACAATTGAAGAATAAAAAAATGCCTCAAAAATATAATTGAAGATAGGAGCCACATTTTTTTAGGGGATTGTTGCTTTTGGAAATGCATTTTAAAGTTTCAGCAAACACCTTTTCAGAAAATGATTTATTTAAACAAAATTCCTATGCCAAGGTAAGGCTTATACCAGTAACATAGCAACTGTAGGTACACATTTAATTTTGTGAGAAAGATGGCAAGAAAAATGTCTTGAGCTTGAAATGAATGTCTGCTGCCAATTCAATAATGTAAAATATCTCACATGAAGGAAAATCACTGGTTACGATGGTGATTTCTTATAACATTTTAATCTAAATAATATGATTTTGTCATTCATGTTTTAAAAAAAAAGATCTTATGAATTGTTAAAAGATCATACTAGTACTGTTAGTTGTTACATACATAGCATTTAAGAAATCCTTCCTTTAAAAAAAAGGAAAAAATGATGGAAACAGATGACTGCATTATTTGACTAAAGAGTTACTCATACACAATTTCATTTAAAAGGATCTAAAGGTGATGGAGGGAAAACATGTGGCTTGGCACTTGAATGTCATAAAGCAAAGTTAATATACTTTATTCAGTACAGCACTTTAAAAAATGAACTAATTCTTAAAAAAATAAAAAATGAACTAATGCTCAGGAAGCTAAATATTTTTTTGTTGTTGTCCAAGGTAATTAGTTACTGTGATAGTAAGACTTCTGATTGCATTTTGTGAATAAATAATAAAATGGTATGTACTGCTTTTAAAAATATATTTTTAAATTACCATTTATTAAATTACATTGGTCCATTCCCAAGGTCCCAAACCACAGAAAAAATAAATATAGCTTTATTTTGACTTTTCTTAATATACCATATCAAGATTTTACTTTGTGTATGCTTAAGTATTTGCTACTTAGAAGATTCTACCAATTTCAAGTTAGTACATTATTATTATACACTGTATAAAACTCATAGTGAATAGATGTGTACGAGGAGTTAGGTAGCCTTGTGTTTTTGAAGGCATAGCAGTTGTCAGTGCGTGCTGTGATCTTAAGTCGATCTTTTACATTTCGTTTCAGCAGTGCTGTTCTTTTAGTGTGGTACAGAGAGGGTGACCCATGTTCCTGGTTTGCTCCAGACTAAGGGTTTTCCACAGGACATGGGATTGTCAGTGTTAAAACTAGGTAGAGTATTATGCTAAGGAAATAAGTGGGTCAGAGAAAGACAAATACCATATGATTTCACTCATATGTGATATTTAAGAAACAAAACAAACAAGCATAGGGAAAAAAGAGAGAAAGAGAGAGGCAAACCAAGAAACAGACTCAGCTATAGAAAAGAAACTGATGGTTACCAGAGGGGAGTGGGGGGGGGGAAGTAGGTAATAGCAATTAAGGAGTATACTTGTGATGAGCACTGGGTGATGTATGGAAGTGTTGAATCACTATATTGTACACCTGAAATTAATATTGCACTGTATGTGAACTAACTGGAATTTGAATAAAAAGCAAAAGAATAAAAAAATAAATAAAACTAGGATAATCCTGTCAAACCTAACAGGTTGGGTACTCCATGTCCTTGAGACCCTTTCAGGGATTCTGTGAGTTCAGATTATTTCCATAATAATACTAAGACATCTTCCATTGTCATTCTCACTCAAGTGTACAGTTGAGTTTCTAGAGGCTACCGGAGTGTGATCGATATTACAACTGATTGAATTCAGGAGCAGGTGGGAAAATCCTACTGTCTTTTACGAAGTCAGACAAAACGATTTGCAAAAATATAAAATAATGCCACTCTTTGCACTAAATTGTCTTTGTTTTGAAAATCATGGTTATTTTTTCATAAAATATGTTATTTGTTTTGCCATATAATGCACTCATTATTTTTACTTTTAAGTGAATTACAAATATTTTTATAATTTTTAAAATTTTTAACAAAATAAATACCAAGAAACATAAGCTATACAAACACAGGTTCTTTGGGGAGCGTCAATAATTTTAAAGAGTGTAAAAAAAAGGGTCCTAAGACCAGAAAGTTTGAGAAACACTGCTTTAGAATTTTTCTACATGAAAGAAAGAACTTTTATTTATGAACAGTATTATACATTGAGCCAATCAGCAAGATTTGTTTATGGCACCGTGATTCCTCGTCCTACTCCTGTTACCTGGTGCCCCAATTTTCATACATGTAAAGGAAAGTGCTGTCAGTTTACTCTGGCTGACCTCTCTCTAAATCACAATAGCCAAAACTCAAAAGGAACAAAAACCCCAAACATTTGTGGGAACCCAAAGAATGCAAGAGTTCCATCACACTAAACACCCATCCTGTTTAATAGAAAGAATCATATAAATAGTAAGAATGCCTTTATTTGTTTTCTCCAAATTGCCTGTATTGTGCCATTAACTGCTATTGGTGTAGTGCCTATTGTTAATATTAATGAATATAAATATACCACATGATTTTCCCTAGCAGTCAGACCAGAAGGAGTTCTTGTAGTATTATTAGTACTGAGTATCAGAAAAAGTCAAAGCCACGTGGTGCTTCCGTGGTCATCGTCCCCTGGAGGACTGGTTCATAGTGGACCAATATTGAGACCTGGTGGAGAGCTTTGGAATTGGTAAATAGTGTTGACCACACAACCTTGAGGAATATATTCTTTGTCAGCTTTTCAACCTAAACACTTACTTGAGAATGGGAATTAGTGGTAGAAATTGGATTCAGATCCTGGCCATAAAATCCTTGATATAAACTAAGGGGGATACAGATTCATGGGCAAAAGAGTAGCAATCTGATAATCTTTGTTTCCATAAACTGGTGCAGAGTTTTCTTTTATAAATATCCAATTACTTTGAGAATATCTTAGAAAGTTGGTTGAGAAATCTTTGATGTCAGATAGTTTTTTTTATCTATCTGACTATCTGACAGACAGACAGACAGACACAGAATCCGAAGCAGGTTCCAGACTGAGCTGTCAGCACGGGAGCCCAACACTGGGCTCAAACTCATGAACTGCGAGATCATGACCTGAGCTGAAGTCAGAAGCTTAACTGAGCCACCCAGGCTCCCCTGATGTCAGATAGTTCCAGTGGTGCATTGCTTCCATGATGATTCTTATGAAAGCGACTAATTTTCTTTCCTAAAGATAACTCCCCTGATGAGACTTAGTGATAAGTGGTCATTTTTAGGCGAAGGAGTTTTGAAAAATACCCATGTCACAACTTTTGGCTCTACTTTTAATCATTGCCTTATTGAAGAATGTCTCATAATGTGAACAGCATGGGCAAACTCGACATTTGAGGAAATAAATGCATCCATTCATTGCACAATCATGGAGCACCTCCTCAATGCCATGTACTGTCTTAAAAGAACAGACTGCCAATTAGAAGTTTTGAAAGTTAACATATAATTTGAACAGAGTTGATATAACTATCCACAGTTTAAGCAGAAGGTAGAGTTTGCTCTTTCTGAACTATGAAATGTATTTCTCTTTATTCTTCGAACAGGGAAAGAAGTTTATCTTTATTTATACATATTCAATGTTGAAAAATTCAGTACATAAATATAACTTCAGTTGACATGTTGATCTATTGTCAGCCCTCATTATTCATACACTGCATATTTGCAAATTTGCTTACCTGCTAATATTTACTTGTAGCACCAGAGTCAACACTTGGGTATTTTTGTCATTAGTCATGGACATGCACAGAGCAGCAGAAATTTTGAATTGCCCAAATGTGCATGTTCCTAGCTGAGGTCAAACAAGGTAACTCTCTGCCTTCTTGTTTCAACTCTCTTACTGTAGCAAGTATCCTTTTTGTGGTTTACTTAGTGCCACATTTTTTGCAGTTTTGTGTTTTGTTTTTTTTTTTTTTATTGGTGATTTTACTGTTTGAAATGATCCCCAAGTGTAGTGTTGAAGTGCTGTCTGATATTCTTAAGCACAAGAAAGCCATGATGTGCCTCATGGATAAAATATATTCATTAAGCTTTGTTCAGGCATGAATTATAATGCTTTTCACTGAGAGCTCCATGTTAGTGAATCAACAATATATTTAAATAAGTTATCTTTAAATAGAAACACATTGAAAGTAGAGTTACGTATTGTTTGCTTGATGAAAATGTTGTGACCAGGGGCTTTCAGGAATTGAACCCTATATTTCCCCTAGGAGCAATGGTTCAGCATTTGCTAGTTCAGTGTTCATTTGTTCTTTATAAAATGAAACTACCATGAATAATTAGAATAGACTGTATGTCTTTTAAGGGATTTTTATATCCATATGTACACATGATTTTTAAAAACTAAAATAAAGTAGAGCAAACTATCAATGACATTTTGCTATTTCCTAAACATTAGAGTTCAGCATCTTTTCATGGCAGTACAAATGTATGAAGAAAATTTTAATGTGGCTGTGCCGTAATTGAAATATTTAATCTTTATTGTTCCACTTGGTACATATAAATTTAAATTCCTACAAGTGGAGATGCCAAGTCAAAGGATATATGCATTTTTGGGAATTTCGATCCACATCATCAAACTATCCTCCTAAAAGGCTGCAATAATTCATAATTCCAATACTAATGTTTAAGAATGTTTGTTTCTCCATAACTTTGAAGAACTGGGGATTATCTTTCTTTTAAATCTTTGCCAGTCATAAAGAAATTAATGGGGGCCACCTTAGAATTCTGCCTTGCCATGGGACCCAACCTCAGCGTGTATGAGTTAGTTGGTCTACAGCGGAACTACAGGATTTGCATTCCTTACGGATCTGAGATCTTCTTTTACTCTGTAAGGGTAGAAAGAACATCAGGTTAGGAGTTGAAAGATATGAGTTAAAGCCTTAGCTGTGCCACTCACTATATATATGACTTCGGGCATGTCATTTAACTTCAGTCCTAGTATCTAAATAGCACAAGAAGGTTTTAAAGATTGAGCAAATAAATGAGGAATGGGCTATATAAGTTTAAATTGGCATTGTTATCACCGTTATACCACCATATACGTGGACTTCAAACACATAGGTGCATAACTAACTTTTCTTGGGGTACTCCATCCCTGCTGAATGGATGTGAGGTGCCATTTGTTTGTAGCCTGTCAATCTCAGAATGCAGACCAGCATTAGTCTCTTTACTCTTTCTTAAAGTGGCTAAAGATTAGGATGTGCTCAGGTTTGAAGGCAGAGGCTTGCCATCTGTATTTGATAGTTAGCATGTATGGCCAGCTACTCTTTCACTAGGATTTCACCATCCTTAATAGTCCAGTTGATTGATGTACAGAATAGTAGTAGGAAGCTAGAGAACCCAGCCATTCTGTAAAAAATATGCTCTGTTGTTGAAAAGAATTTTTTTGTCTAATCCCAACTCACATATCTGTGATTTACATTTACAATTTAAAAAGAATAAAAAGCATTAATCGGCTGGCATACATAATGGAAAGCACACCTCTTGTTCTTTAGAAATTTTGTAAGAAATAACAACTACAAATGCTTGGAAAATCGTTTATACGTAAGCATACTATTTAGCAAAGATTGTGACATTAAGAGACATATTTTAATGACAGCTCATAACTTCAATAAGTTTTCTTATAGAATGATACCATGTTTGTGTGATATCACATTTTTTTCATATAGCACAGGTGTGGGAAGAAAGATTCAGGAGGATGAAATAAAATGTGTGAAACTCTGGACCCTGTGCCTGACACACGTTAGATCAACAAATGGAGCTATTCAAAACAACAAATGCTTTTGCCTCATTTTTAACGTGCCAGGGTTAATGCTGAGTTTGAAGCCAGGTATAACTTTTTGGACAGATAAGCTTTCTCCTTTTCTTGAAATGATACATATTAGCTGATGCTTCATCTCCGAGCAAGAACATTAGAAGAAACTCAGGATAGGAGGGGAGGGCATAGAGCAAGTGTAAATTCAGAGTGAAGGAGAGAACTAGAAAAAAATCCTTATCCACAGAGCTTGATAGTGGGGATCTGCTACTGAACTAGCTGGAGAAATGCTTTAGCATTTTAATGTGACTTGCAGGCAGGGTGGGGCTTTTGATCAGGAGCTGACATTAATGATCAGGGTCAGCTGTGGTTAAAGCTTGTTTTTTCCATCATAAGAAGATCATCAGGGAAAAAAGTCAGTATATTTCAATACTGTAAACTGTTTTGGGCTGTTTCGGCCATTTGGCAGATCTATAAACAGAGTCGGGTTTCACTGAAAGAATGAGAACTGAGAAATATATGTTCCTTCGTTCCAGCTGAGGTGGCTGCTGTTCCAAAGGAGAGCTAGTTTCTGTGTTAATTTTAAGAATTGGATCTTGTTATTTTTTTCCCTAAAAATATCACAAATACCATAAATAAATATCCTAAAAAATATGAAATTTTGGCACTTACTTTCTCTTGGTGTAAGCTAAATATTATGATTACATAGAAAATGTAGAAGAGCAATTGCATTACTGGTTGTTGGTACCATCGGTATGAAAGAAAGTGGAAGGACGCAAGGCGATTTCCAAGGTCACTCTCAGTTTCAAAGTTCTGTCATTTTTACCAGCTCTCTTTAATACCTAAGTGTGATATTCTTTATTTAAATTTTTAATGAAGTAGAGTATCTGTCAGAGTCCTGGTAGGGAGCAGTGACATGCTGTAGGAGGTTTAAGTGAGAAGAGTTTCATAAAGGGACTCTTTAAAGAGGTACTGGCAGGGATAAGGGAACCAAGATGAGGCACCCAGAGCCTATCAAGAGCTGGATGTTATTATTATCCCAAGGCCACAAGGGGTAAGGCAGGGAAATGGTATTAGAATTGGGGCCACGGTAAAGGGTACCTGAGGGGTACCGCTGTCAGATCTGTGGTGTGGCAGGGATGGAAAATAAAGACAAATTCCTAACCTTTCTCTTCCATCATCTGACATGAAGGATGCTGGGGAGGATATTACAGGCCAGTCTAAGAAGTGGCATATATCATTTTCGTCCACATTCCATTGGCTAGTATCTGGACATATCTAATTGCAGAGAAGGCTGGGGAATAAAGTTTTCCTGTGTGCCTAGAAAGATGAGTAAAACACAGGTACTTGTGAGTACCAGAAGCTTCTGCTATAAAAGGATCAACAATGACTCCCCACTTTCTGACCAGAACACCTGCTGGATTGTGGTTGGTTAGGAAGCTATATTGGACTTTCTTCTCATCTGTTGGTTACTTTGTCCATAATAACTCTGCGCTTTTTTCTGTCATTACTACTTGCTCTTCATAGGCTCTATTTTGGTTATATTCAATATACACATCTTCTAGATTTTTCCCATTTCCCTCTGTTGGAATAGCACTATTCCTTTACCCTGCTTTATTTTCTTCACAGTACTTTTCACTATATTAAAATACATCATTTACTTACGTGTTTATTGTTTTAACTAGTATTTTAAGCTTTATGGGGTGGTGACTTTGTCATATTCCTCACTATATCCCCAGTTCCTTGGAACAGTGAATGACCCTTAGTAGGGACCCAAAAATTATTGTGCAGAGGAAGGATCACAGGATTCCATGAGTCACTGTAGCCATTGGGCCATAATTCTCCTTTCTAGTCTTATTTATGCCTGATGGGTATTCTATTTGTATCACTTTTGTTTCTCTCCTTACAACTTTCCCTTTGTTCTCTTTAGATTGATTTATATTTTGCCTTATGGGTATACTGGCTAGTCTGATAAGAGAGTTTTCATTGAATAAACCAGAAACCATCCTAAAGTCTTACCAGTCCATGTTCTATTTCTAAATTCCTGTGTATGTTCTCGGGTTTCTGTCTAATTGGTTACTCTTTATTTGTTGCTGATGCCTTCCAATTTCCTTTGCTATTGTTCCCACTCAATTCCTGTTAATAATCTCTTACCTCGTCTCAGGACTCACCTTCTTTTCCCGCCAGACTTTTCCCTTGTGTTCTTGTAACAGTTTTGGACGCTTTGTCTCTATCACCCAACCTTCCCTCTCTTTGCTACACAACCTTGTGTAAATACTCAAAAATACTCTGTAAGGATCAAGTGTTTGCTTTGTTCCCTGGGTGTTCTACTTCTGTCTTAACTCCTTTCTTCCAGCTTTCCATTGTTGTGTACCAAACCACCCAAATTTAGGGTGTCAAATAACAACAATTTTATTATGTTCATGGATTTTGTGTGTTAGGAATTCAAAGAGGGCCAGTGTGGATGATTTATCTTTGCTCCAGAATTCTGGGTCCTCATCCGGGAATGCTCAAAAGACAGGAGTGAGTTGAGTGGCTGAGCTTTGGGATGCGATGGAACTGGTCTTCATTCACGTGTCTGGTGGCTAGGCTGAGTGATACGCAGGCTTGGACTGTTACCAGAGTGCCTGCACATGGCCTCTTCATATGGCTCGGACTTCTCAGTGTGTCAGCTGGATCTGAGAGGGAACATGTGGGGAGAGAGTGTTCCATGGGCCTGAGGCAGAAGCTGCAAGGCTTCTCCCTGGCTAGGCTTAGAAATCATGCAATGACATCTTTACCACGTTATTTTAATTACTAGTCAGAAAAGCTGGCCTGGATTCAAGGGGAGGGCAGTTAAACTCTACCTCTTGATAGG
Organism: Panthera uncia; assembly: GCF_023721935.1. Taxonomy (NCBI): domain Eukaryota; kingdom Metazoa; phylum Chordata; class Mammalia; order Carnivora; family Felidae; genus Panthera; species Panthera uncia. Next base: position 57,259,348 of record NC_064811.1, on the reverse strand, counting down.
AAGTGTCAAGGTCATACTGACAAAATCAGTGTGGGATGGAAGATTGTGTTGTAGGCCATCTTTGGAAAATAAAATCTGCCACATTGACCTATGTCTGACTCATGGGTTTTCCTTTGTTTAACTCAGTGAGATTGAAATGACCCAAGACCTTGTTACTCAAAGTATTATACAGGGGCCAGAAGCCTCAACATCACCTGGGACTTTATTAGAAATATAGACTCTGAGAGTACTGAATCAGAATCTGCCTTGACAAGATCTCCAGGTGATTCATTTACATTTTAAAGTTTAAGAAACACTTCCCTAGGAGGCATTGACCATGATGTGGGTTTGCCAGTATTCACCCAATGGCAGAAAAATAGCAAGTGCTGAAGGAATAGTTGAACGGATCTGGACTGAACTCCTATTTACAAGCAGAATTTCTATACTTTACATTATACCTGTTGTTACTAATTTTCACATTATTAATGTTAATTGTAACCTTGCTTATCTTTTCAGAAACAGTACATCTTCAATATGTGTCCTCAAAACAGAGTATATACAATCCTAGCTTTAATAATTAATCTCCTTGACTCGAGGTTTGGAATGATTATGTATTTTGGTATAAATTATAATGCTGTTTTGAATAACTTCTAAGATCAAAAAGTTAGTTTCTTTTGGATTTTGCATTCCCTTTGAACTATTTTTTAATTGTTGAATTTACAAAGCTTTTTCTCTTCTGTGACGATATTAGTAGATATTTATTTTCTACTAAATGAAAGAATATACTTTTTACTTGTTTCTTTTAACTGTTAATTTAAGACACCCTGACTTATGCTGCAAATTTCTTAAAAACCTGAGAAGTGTATACATAATTTATTGTATCTTTAGTAGATGACTATTATGTATTTTAATTATAACAGTGTTCATTTCATGGATTCCATTTACTCATGTTTCCTTTAAATAGTCATCTTCTTAAAATTTGTTTTAGCATAAGGGAATAAATATCCAGAAATTCATTTTGATTGGCACATTTTTTAAAGCAGTTTTTCTCAAACTATAATTTCCAGACTACTACTATTTGCAGGATCTGAAGTGCTTGTTAAAATTGCAGATTTCTGATCTCCATCCCAGTCCTTTTGAATCAGACTCTCTGGGTTGGAACATGGAAAGTCTCTGAGGTTGGGACCTAATTTCTTTGGCACACTGAAGTTTGCGACCTACTTTACATTAGTCTTATAATCATATTTTAAGTTATTTATCATGGGAATAAGTGGGTCTTGGGATGTTAGCAGGGAAGAGCCTTTCAAATTCCCATCTCTAGCATTGGAAGATCATTTAATTGGAGATCATTTTAAAGATTATCTAGGAAGACTCATCATTTTTCAGATTATGAAACTGAGCTCCAGAGAGCTTAAATGGCTTTTCAAAAGTCATACTAGTTAGTAGCAAAGCTATGGCCAGAACCCAAATCTTGTCAGCCACACTAGGTTCCTTATTTACTCTAAGTAAGACAAGGTAGGTTCATCTTATCTTTAAGCCTAGTGGTTAGGTATATTGGTGGGTTAATGGCAAGGTCATAAAGGAAATCCTGAGCATTTGGTCAGAGAGGTCAGTTTTCTGAACTGCCCATGTTAATAAAATGAATGTTTGCAGTCTTTGATTTTATCAGGGCTTTTTAGTCACCTATTTTTTTTTTTTTATTCTTTTTTAGCATTTTTCTTGTATGTCCTTGGAGACTTCATCATGACCTGGGAAAATTACTAGATAAAATGCCTTAACATGAAAAATCAACACGAAAAACTAAATCAGATACACTAGGGGGTAATTTATTCTCTTTATGAAGAGGAATGAAGCTTTTCTTTAAGCGAATACAGTATTTTATATGCCAGAGAGTCCATAAATGTCAAACACTTATGAAAACCATTTTACTAGAGATTTTTAAGACTTTCTGAAAGTGAGGATCAGGGAAACTTTCCTCCCACCCATCTTGAAATCCAATATCCTTCACAGCCTTCTCCCTCTTCCCTTTTGTACCCAATCCTTTCCCTCTGTAATTGTGTTAGCATAGTAGCTACGGGTGAGTCATCATACACCCACTTTCTTTTTACATTGTTCAATCCCTACGTTGACTTTTAAATTCCAAAAGGTACTTAAGAGTGTTGCGTGATGTTAGTTTTTCAGTTTCCTTCCACAAAAGAAAAAATCAACTATGTTTTTTTAACATTTTGGGATATTTTACTTTTATCAATATGTAGCACCAAACTTATTATGACCGTTGTACGTCTGTAGCAGCATATTTGTGAAATATTGGATGCTAACCACTGCTGACTAGTTCCATAATATACAGTGTTAATGAAATAAAAATGAGCCAGTTTCTCAGAAGAAGTAAAACTGTTCCTGTTACTAAAATCTGAGAGATTTTTTTTTTTCTAGATTCTCACATAGCATAGCAAACAATATATGGTACTGAAAGAGGTCCTCACCAACAAACATGCTATTATTACAATAATGAACTTCTTAAGGCATTTCTGCATAATCTACTTCATAACAGGTTGATGTTTTAACACTTTGCATAGTTTAATGAAAACAGTTTTATTAGGGGCCCAAATAACTGTACCCTGGCTTAACTGAAGCAGGAGCTGGTAGTAGAGATTAGAGCAAATAAGAGGAACTAGACTGAGTACAGAAAATCCTTTAGTCTTCAGGAAATCTTCCTAGAATTTTATTTCTTGCAACCTAGATTTTGATAAGAATCGGGCAACAGGGGCGCCTGGGTGGCTCAGTCGGTTAAGCGTCCGACTTCAGCTCAGGTCACAATCTCACGGTCCCCGAGTTCGAGCCCCGCGTCGGGCTCTGGGCTGATGGCTCAGAGCCTGGAGCTTGCTTCCGATTCTGTGTCTCCCTCTCTCTCTGACCCTCTCCCGTTCATGCTGTGTCTCTCTCTGTCTCAAAAATAAATAAACGTTAAAAAAAAAATTAAAAAAAAAATCAGGCAACAGAGGGTTGGAGGTTATGTTTCTTAGGTGAAGAACTGAAATGATTATATCTAGTGTTGTTGGTTAAGGTTAGATCCATTTGCTTTAGCAGTTAATTGAATCAGTGTTAATTAATTTGGTCAAGGTGGTGTGATTTTTTTTCTTTTTAATTTAGGGCTCCAGTGATTATACTTGCCTGACTGGACAGCCTACTCCCTTCCTTCATAGAGGAGATTCTGCAAATACACATTTTATCTTAGCAATTTGTAGGGGATTATGTTAAATGTTGTTGGGATTCAGAAGTCATCCAGGAGGATCATTGTTGAATGAAATGCCAGCCAAACTCAAATATAAACATGGGATTTAATCAGATTTATAAATATTTTGATTCAGCTGACACCTTACTCAGCATCTCTTAATTTCCAGGCATTTGCACAGTTAACATAAATAATTATAATAAAAGATGGATAGTGATAAGTACTTTAGAAATACAGATAAAATGCTGGACTCCAAAAAGAGTAAAAATTAACTCTGGCTTTAGAATAGGTGAGGACTTCATGGAAATCAATGACATGGCTTGGGGGATATTTTAGCTACTTCTTAATTTTCGTAAACTCTCTCCAAATGCATCCCAAATAATTAAGTTTCTTTAATGTAAGAACGAAATGCTGTCTTTGGTTACCAAATACAGCTTTGAATCAGTTCTACTCACTGTTTTCTTGCTTTTCTCAGCTATTTTGTTTTCTTCAATGCCTTCTTTGTAGAAATTTGGGGGATCATTGAGACACTCCCTTGAAATTCAGGAAAGATTTGGAAATCATCTTCATGTAATGACATCTGTCCATTCCAATGAAAAAATGAAACCAGGCAATGTGTCTATGGGTGCACTAATAAAATATATATTGGAGGAACCAACAGAGTGAAGTGGGAGTCTCAAAATGTGTTTTCAAGGAAACTTAGTGAGTTAAGATGGAGTTGTTGTACCACTAATGTATAAGGATAGTCTTTTTTGAACATCATATTTCCACTTATTCTCTCTCACATACATACGCATGCAGCATTAATATAAAATTTTCTCAGTGCCTCTTCTAGACATTTAACTTAAGCTAAGTTTAAACTAGTCTAAAACTTAATAGACCTTAAAAAAGCAAAAAAATCAAAACACAATAGACATTTGAAACTAATTGCTTGTCTATGCTATGACCTAGTATAAGATGGCGGCAAATTTAGCACAGAATAATGGATTTTGGTTGACTTCAGCTTCAATAATATAGTATTTGGCACATGTTTCCTGGCATGCCCCAGAATCTATCAGGCCCTACTCTCCTTCCTTAATAGATTCAAGAACCATTGTAGTCAAGCAGTATTTAGGTGTCACAATTAAAAATTCCATAGCATAAGTTTTTTTAGATTATCTGACCCAGTTTTCAAGAAAATCTTAGTAATTCCTGTTGGAACTCTTTAAAATATCTTTTATACTGATTTTTATTTTAAATCAACTTAACACAATTTAGTCCTTTCTTTGTGACTGATGTTTGTTATTATTAACATATAGAGACTTGAGTTTTACATTTTTTATTGGGCTTTATAATTTACAAAGGGCATTCATAGACATTATCTCATCTGAAAGTCCCTGTACCCCACACCCCTTATTCTTGTTTGCCATTTATACTCTGATGAGAATTAGGAAACCATCTAACCTGGTTTATTAGAACTGGGTGTCAAATATGGCCGTGAGGACCCCTCCTAGTGAGTAAGGAGTGTGGCCTTTGTGATAGCTGTTTCCATGCTCAGAGGCTCTTTGGCTTAATTCTGGATTCTTGGCAGTGTCTGTTGAGTGATGTAGCTGGAAGAGTTGACCAGATGAGAGGGGAATTATGCAGCTGGATTTTTAGCATAGATCATTGTTTTAAAAATATCCCCTCCAAAATGCTGTCAAAGGGCCTGTGTGAAGACTTAATTAAAACAATAAAATGTGTTTAATATAATGTGCTTGATGCTGTACTAAACATAATAAATATTTTAAAAATTAATCTGTGTTAAAATTTGGAAAGTAGTTTGAGAACTACAATAAATATTTCCTGAATTGTTACGTGGGACTAGAGAATGGTAAATGTGGAGGACTATGTGTCATAAAGGGAAATTTACAAAATATTATCTTGATATCATACATCATTTAAGTAACATTAAAGATGGATTAGAAATGATTGCATCTGTTTAACAGAATCTTCCAGGACCATATGTCATCTTATGTGTGACATTTCTGAAAATTCCCACATTATAATTTAAAAGTTATAAATACCTGGCAGCAGGATACATAATCCCAGTATTTAGAATGCCATGGTCTGGACTTTATTTTATATATTGGGTTTTATTCCTTCAAGTCACTCTTTTGTATTCTATTGTGAAATAAAACTAGGGATCTGAGAGCAGGAGTGCATTATTTAATATTGGGGAGTGACAGTACATGGTCTTTGAGCTTCCAACAATGTTCATTGAATGCATGACTCCCTAAATGAATATATCAGTGGATAAAAGAGCCTTCAGTACTTAACTGTCAGTACTGATGATTTTTTGCTTGGGGTGATCTGGTCTAAACACATGAGTATTGGGACACCTGAGTGGCTCAGTCAGTCAAGTGTCCTGGTCTCAGGTTTTGGCTCAGGTCCTGATCTCAAGGTCATGAGGTAGAGCCCAGCATGGACTCCAGTGTGGAGCCTGCTTGGGATTCTCTCTCTCTCCCTCTGTACCTCCCCAGCTGGTGCACGCACGTGCACTCTCCATATCTCAAAACAAAGCAGAAAAATAAGAAAAAAAAGTGAAAAGCATGAGTACTTTTTGAATAGTCACCCTATATTTGGTGAGAAAAAGTGAGAGGAATCAATATAGTGTGGTTGAGAAGAGCAGCAGAAAAATCTACCCATAATGGCTCTGACTAGGATCTGAAATCTATGTGGTTTGACTGCTTGCTCTTCCATAACTCTTTGTAATACCTTTTCAGCCCCCACTACTCTAATTCAATATTTTTGTTTGTCTAGTTTCCTTCCCACAGTCTTCATTCTTTGTGCCTTCTTGACTGCAGTTACTTTTATTTTGATAACACTCTCACTTACTTAGATTCCCAGGACACAGTACTCTGTTTTTTCTCCCATCTCCTCTTGCCATTCCCTTTCAATGTCCTTCTAAGATGTTTTATTTTCACTTGCCCATTTCTTACATTAATTTCTTCTCCCACTCTCCCTCAAATATTAGGCACCTACTTTGACCCCGGCACTGTTCTGGGCCTAGGGAGGCAGCAGTGAATGGGACAAAGTCCATGCTTGGTCAAGCTCATGATCTGAAAGGGTGACAGTCATCTAGGCTATGCTTTGTGGGAAAAACAGGATCAGCAAGGAGCCCATTGTGGCTGGAGTGGAGCCAGGCAGAAGGAATAAGGACACTGGCCCAGGAGGTGGTGATGCCAAGAGCAGGGGAAGCCCAGCCGTCCTCGTAAGGGGAGTCTGTGAAAGCAGAGGAACTTATGTTTTAAAAGGCACCAAGTATTTATTTTCTCCTGTAATTACTCATTCCTTTTTTCCCCCCTCTCTCCCCTGTTCTCCTTCCATTGCCACTTCTGCCACCTGGGCTTTTACTTAGTCCATGTTGCTTGCTTTCTAGCCTTTCTTCCCTCTGGCAGGTAATGGTCAGATCAGTCTTCCCAGGCCACTTTCTTCTCATCTGCTGACCAACCCGGGGTTGTGGTTGGTCTCCATTCTGCATGTTAAAGCTCAGACTTGAGGGGACACAGTTCTCTACTGCATCATTTTCCAGAACTGCCCCACACAGACTCTAGTCTGAACGAGTGGGTTACTCACTGTCTTCAGGCATGTGTGGGGCCCTTGCACTTCAGAACCTTGCTCAAGCCTGAACTGTCTCACTTCTAGTGCCTTCTCTCAAACCACTGGCATGGCAGTCCTCGCACCTCTCCAAGACCACTACAAGTCTGGAAAGTTGTTAACCTTTTGCCTATACCATTCGTTCCTAGAGTCTTTCATTAAAAAGTGTGTTGAAAATATGCTTTGTACTAGCAGTCGTGCTGGTGCTTATGGAGACCAAGATGAAAGAAGAGAGTCTGCCTCAGGAGCTGAGAGTGCTGTGGGGAGACAGAGGATAATAAATTTAACATTTAGGTAAAACGACCTGGAATTTGTGTTAAGGGTCATGAGAGAAAAGAACACACCTCTCCGGGTCAGAATGCTGGGCTAAGATGGGCCCTGATTTGGATGGGGGGTACCTAATGTCGGAAGGGGTAAGGAAGTCAGAAAGTGTAACATTTAAGCTGAGACTGGAGAATGAAAAATAGCCAGCTAAGGGAAGTATGATGTGGTGGAAGAGGAGCCTTCTAAGTAGAACCAAAACCATTTCAAAGGTCTGAGGCTGTGAAGAGCTTGGGAATATTGCAGGAGAAATGAAACTGAACAAAGGCCACGAAGGCTGGAGCATAGTAAGTCTGGTGAGAATGGCTCTGCGTGGGGTTGATGGCAGGACCAGATGATGCAGGCCTTGAAGGCCACGATAAGGAGTGTGGTTTTAAGTGCAATGGGAAGCAATTGAGGTGTTTTAAGCAAAGGCATGACATGATCTTATTTGAAGTTGAGATTGCCATCTGTTCATTAAAATCCATTTGTTTTTCTCCCTGGGCACACAACCAGATTCCATTCCTGGGTTCTCTCTGCAGTGGGCTTTAGGCCATGTGACTCTATCCTATACTTAGAAGTAAGTAGCAGTGGTGAATAGCTACGTGGTAAATAGGGGTGAATAGCCCCACGACTAGGGCTAGTTCATAAAAACCTCCCATGTGGGCTCTTCAAGGTGTTTCCCTTCTGACTGGGAAAACTTGGGAGCCCACGTGGAAAGGCTAGAACCACTGTCAGCCTGGACACCTGCAAGGCTATATGCAACAGAGTCCCCTCGCAGCTGCCCTAGAACTGCCCTGAGCTTTTGTGTGAGCAAGAGTGAAGCACCTCGTGTGTTGAGCCATTACACATTCTGTCCATTTGCTACCACATTCTGGTTTGTCTAAAATAATATGATAGTGTGAAAGAGAAATTTTGGCTGGGGTGCTCTATGAGAATGTGAGACAGTGTGAACAACAGCAATGGCCTAAGTGAAGTCCCCATGGGGAATAGAGAGATTTCACTTGAAATAGATTTTAGATGATTTTGGGTATAGAATTAGCAGCTCCTACTGACAATTTGCTGTGTATAGTCAGCTTGTGAGGGGAAAAAACACCTCACTTGATTTGACTTTCAAGTGTGATATTACTTATTTTTTGGACTTACCATAACCTACCTCACTGAATACCTTTAGGCATATATTTTATTTATTTGACCAGCTTGGCCTAAACTAGGGAGCAAACATACCATGTCTTTGAGAAGGTTTTATTTATTATGGTGTCTAGTATAGTGCTTTAGATAAACTTCTTTTTTCATTAAACTTTGCTTAAGTTAATGAATGAAAGAGTAGGCTCTCTGAATTTTTGTCCATGGAGTTGTGTGACCCAGCATTGCCTTGTCATTGATGTCACCTCAACCTGACTTAAATTTTCATTGCCTTCTAAGGGAGAAGTTTAGCTGTATCAAATTTTTTGTGTTACCTGTATTTGCCCAGTGAGAAGGGAAACAGCATAAGGAAGGCCGCATGGGAGGTTTTTATGCGCCAGCCCTGTTCTTGGTATTCACCACTACCACTGACTTTCCTGGGTAGGATACAGTAACATGGTTCACAGCCAACTGCAAAAAGAGAGCCAGGAAATGGGATCTGGCTTAGTGGGGGAAAGTAATATCACGGGGCCTGGGATTTGAATGTTTGCAGTAGGAGGTATGTAGAAATGTTTTTTAAAGGCATGTGAGCTAATCCTCACTGCCTCCCCATCACTTTCAAGTGTCCCTACCAGCTATTGCCCATTGCGCAGAGTTGCTTCAGTGACCACTGTTTCCATCCACAGTCAGGCACTCATCTGGGAGAATCATTATGATTTATGGAAAGTCTCAAGATAGGAGGCAGTTTCCGTAATCCAAATGAGCAATGATGAGGTCTGTAACTAAGAAAGTGGTGGTAGAAATAGAAGGATGGGATAAGAAACTCAGAAACTTTATAGAACCTGGTGACTAGATGGATTTGGGGCAAAGAAAAGACTAGAACAAGGATGAATACTGAAGCCTCATGCTGATAAACCTCAATTTGTAAACTTAAATATATATCAAAAGACCAGTGTTTTCAAGATAAAGCCAGTTAATGCTGCCTACCACCAAAGGGTGGCATTAGCATTGAGACTGGACATTTAAGCCCAGGACGTGGTACTGCTGGTTAATGCGTTATATATTTACTGTGTTTGTGCTTAGTTGGGATGTGTTTTGTGAACATTACTAAACCATACATGCCTGCTAAGGACAAAAACAGTGATGGTGAAATTACTGGTAAAAAGAGATACAAGAATAGGACACCAATGCTAAATAGATTAAAACGACAATTGAAAATCATGAGAAAATATTGGAAATTATATTCGACAGTAGGTAAAGATCTAATCAGGCCTCTTGTGAAAAACCCTGTATTTCACAGTACAGGAGTCGGGGAAGAGTAATTGACCAGATGAGAAAACAACTCCAAATATGGGAGTTGTGTTTGGAAGACCAGCATTACTATTGAAGGCCCATTAGCTCAGTGTTCTTTTTTAATGAAGGCTAGAAGTTTGTTCAAGAAGCTAAAGACTAAGCATGGTGAAGGAAGTGTGGTGATGTTTTCTTGTGAGACGTGGTCACATAGGTTCAAGGGCTGTTTGTGCATACCAGGAGGTGGTTGTTGATGTGTATGTGGGGACACCTTAGCTTCTAATATTTCCCTGTGAGGCTTACACAGGGGAAGGAGGGGACAGAGTGAACCAGGTAGACGAAGTCAGAACGGAAACTGGGGAACAGAGTTGAATGCAATAGAAAAGCTACAGTCAGAGGCACGTTTGCTGAAAACAAATGCTATTTGTAGCGTGTACCTACCTTTCATTTCTGTGTTGCTCAACAGAGAGTGGCGGAGCCATTAGATCAACAGCTGGAGGGGATGAGAATCCGTAAGGCCCCGCCTATGTTCTATGAGAGCCAATGATCCCATATTTGAAAATACAGAATAAGCTGCGAGCCTCAGATGAAAAATATGACTTACTTCTAGATCCAATGTATATTTCCAAAATAATTATAATTCCCACACCGACACATTATTTCTTCAACTTGGTTTTCAAATAAGTGTACTGAAATTTAAATTAATACTACCTATGAACGTATGACCTTTAAAGTAGAAATGTAAGCGGTAACTATTTGACTATAATGTGGACTTGACACCTAATGAACCAGTTTCAGACAAAACCATCATTTCTATTCAGCTAGAGTACTGAATATAGTCCTGGTATTTTCTAAGTAAAAGGTGAAACAGTCAGAAAAAGACTAGATATTAGAGAGGTAGAAGGCAATGAATACAAGGATAACCTTTTTAGTATGGAAGGATGAAACTTGAGGAGGAAAAAACATGAGTAAAATCATCAAGTTAGATTAAGATAGGACAAATAGGAGTTCTTCTAATTAATAAATATTGGAAATGCAAGGTTTTTACTGAATCTTAAAGAGGCTATTTAAAGTGAGAAATACATTTATTTACTGAGTGCACTATAGAACTCATTCTTCTCATACCATAATGGTTTAGAAGGAAAATGTAAATGAGTTACAAAAAATGATAAGCATGCACGTACAGCAGATTATTATGGGATATTAAGAGACATTTCTTGAGTTTATTTCCCCTGTAAGATTTCTTTTAGAGATAAAATACCTGTAGAATATATAAATGCACTTCCTCTGCAGTCTGATGAAATTTGTATGTTGTGTAATTTTCTTTTCTTACCCTAAAGTTCTTATTATACCTTATGTGAATTATTTTATTCTTGTCGTATATGAATTTCTGCCTGCTATGAATTACTTAACCATTTTAAATTTTTAGCCAAAAGTAGAAAGAAAAAGCATTCATTTTCACAAATTCTTGCCATTTAAAAAGGTACTTGTGAGCTAAAGGTGGCAGATACTTCTTTTCAAAATTAACACATTTTATGCTTTCTCTAGGCTGGAATGATAAAAAGTGATAATGATGAGTATTTCATTGAGCCTTTGGAAAGAGGTAAGCAGATGGAAGAAGAAAAAGGAAGGATTCATGTTGTCTACAAGAGATCAGCAGTCGAACGGGCTCCTGTAAACATGTCGCATGACTGCTACTACGGAGGTAGGCGTCTTTGACGAGGCTTAATAATTATCTGTAATTTTAAGGTATGATGAAAACAACTCTCCCAATCCATTAAGGGAATGTGACTGTCATGTGCTCTTGCATAATGTGAAAGTAGCAAGAGAAGTTTGTAGATCATGAAATATGGCCCGCCTTTTTTAAAACATGTAGCAGAATGTATGTTATAGGTATTATTTTATTCTAGTGCAGTATTGTGTCCCTAACCAGTTATTTATGACTTCTTTTATAGTTTCACATTAAAATGATTTTTTCTGTAGCTTCTGTGAAAACTTGGAAATATTTTTGCCTTCTAGAAGTATCTCAATTGTGTGTTATTAATACTATTTCAAACTTTTAAAATGAAATATATTGACATGACAGAGAATAATAGGTATGTCATAGACACATTTGCAAATAAGAATGCTGGGGCGCCTGGGTGGCTCAGTCAGTTGAGCTTCTGACTTCGGCTCAGGTCATGATCTTGTGGTCCATGAGTTCGAGCCCTGCGTCGGGCTCTGTGCTGACAGCTCAGCCTAGAGCCTGCTTCAGATTCTGCATGTCCCTCTGTCTCTGCCCCTCCCCCTCTTGTGCTCTGTCTCTCTCTCAAAAATAAATAAACATTAAAAAGAATTTAAACAAACAAACAAAAAAGAAAATAAGAAAAAAGAAAATAAGAATTTGACCTTAAGGTCTATTTTGCAAAATCATATTTTTACAATATGGAAGAGAGAATGAGTTGAATGTTCTGTCAACTTTTGTTTCATAATAGGCTGGACCACTAAAGTCAATGAAATTATGGCATGGGAAGCTTTTCTAGTTTGTTTGCTTTTATGAAATCTGAAGGTAATTTGTTATTAAAGACATGTTTTTATAAGTTGAGTATACAAATTCCCTTTCTGGAAGAGAAAGGAAATTTGAGAATCTATGTTTTTTTTAACCAAATTTCAGAAAGGCTATATTTATTTTTGCCAGGCCAACTATCTGAATTAGAGATAATAGAAATTTCCCCTAGGGAAATGTCAGGGATATAAATAATCTTAATTTAATAATCTAGATTCTAGATTAATGATATCTTGCCTTTTGAGACTTATTACCTAGTTTGATTTTCAGATACCACCAGTTTCTGTTAACATGCCATACTAGTGGGATAGTAGAGTTTAAAATAAACGTAAAAATTGAGGCACCTGGGTGGTTCGGTTGGTTAAGTGTCTGACTGTTTATTTCAGCTCAGATTATGATCTCACAGTTAGTGAGTCCTGAGCCCTGTCTTGGGCTCCGTTCTTGGGATTCTGTCTCTCCTAATGTCTCTCTTTGGCCTTCCCCAGCTTGTGCTTGCTCTCTCTCTCTCAAAATAAATAAATAAACTTAAAAGTTTTTTTTTTTAAATTAACAAGACCTGAAGAATTATTGAGAAATATCTGATTTGAAGCAACAGCATTGAATTAATAGACGCAATACTATGAAATGTGTGCCTATCCTAGAAGGTCACTGTGATATAATCAGAAGAGACTACACTGCATTTAGACAGATGTTAATAGTACCTCTAAAATTTCAAGTTCTTCTATTATCTTAGATTAATATTTAACCTTTCTGAGCCTCAGTTTATCTGTGAATGAAGAATTAAAATATGTTGCACAATTATAGTAAGTATTAGAAATAGTATATGAAAATTGTTGAATGTAGCCCTCAACAATAACAGATGGTTAGTCAATGGTAGCTGTGGCTGTTGTTATTGGTATTAACTATTAATATTAATTATTTTGGGCAAAGATGTATGTGTTAGGAGTTTTAATTAAAAGTTAAACAGGCATTGCTTGCCTTCATGTTGTGAATACATTACTATTAGTTCTTATTTCTATTTTTCATGTTTGAAAAATGTCATTCTAAATCAGAAGACTGGTTGTATCAAAGGGTAGGTAGGAGAATACAGTACTTTTTCTAGAGTTTAATTGTTAATATCTAATATCTTTTGTGAGGCAATGGTTAAATATATTTTAAAAAAGCATGGCCTACATGTTCTAGAATTGTATTAGAGGGCTGGAAGCCAGGTAAGTCACTATGACTTTCCTCCTAGTTGCTCTTTCTGTCATACCTGTGGTTTCACCAAGAAATAGATGCTCCATTTAAGTATTCCTGGTACTTTTCAGTAGTATAATATTTACAGAGAAGGAGAGAAGATTTTTTTTATTGAAATAAGACAGTTATGAGAAATATGATGTTTAATACGTATTGTATTTCTAGATACTAGATTAGGAAAAATAATTTAGTAGTCAGGGCATGTAAGTTTCAAAGAATTAGATTAGATTTAGGCAATACGGGGAATTTTAGTTTAGAAAATCATTTAAAATATCAATTCTAGTAGCATCAGCATCAACTTACTCAGATTTTATAATGAGTTGTTTTTAAGAATGCAGACACTAAAAACCTTATTTTTCATTTTTCAGTTTTGAATAGAAGATTACTTTGTAGCTGAAATAGGCCACAAAATACATTTTGGTAAGGTTTTCAGCAATCATGGGTCAAAGGAAGAGGAGTTCCTTTGTTAATTCTCAATTGCCTTAAAACTTGACCCAAAATAGAACATAGAATGTTCCATGATAAGCCTTAGTATGAACTTAACTTTTATTTTATTTATGAAGTTCTGATTGAACTGAGTTGCTCATGATGTCAATTTACTTCCTTTTGAGAATTTTAAATTGTAACCATGTATTTTAGAAATGGAAATGTCTTCCTAAGGTAAAAAGAGATTCAGATTTAGAACTTTAAGTACTATACTATAACTTTAAAATTCTTCTTTTAACTTCATGGTCAAGGACTGAGAGCCAGGTTTTTTCATGGACTACATACTTTCCAAGTGGAATTAAGAATATATTCTTATACCTTATTCCATCATTCTAAAATGTAAAATTTAACAGATTCTGGGTTTAAAAAGCATATTGATTTATAAATGAAAACTATAGTATCATATAAAATAATGCTTTGTCTGGATCAATTCAGGTGGTTATTTTAGGAGACACATGAGGTCTTTCTTCAATAAGTTATAAGAAGGGGATTAAAATACATAAGATGTACTTAGAAATGCATTTGAGGGGCATGATCTTAAGTTTCTCTGACAATAGGTCATCAGGAGGAGTTTTTATCATAAACAAGGCACTTCTGACCCAACAGAGTTTCAGCATTAGGGCCCCTGTAAATGAATATTTTGCTGTGTTTTGTGGGTTATCCCCATAATTGCCTGGCCATACATCTTGCTTTGTCAGCTTGGCAACTCAGAGCTGTCATTTATTTGAGTTCTCTAATTTGGTGCGAGTATTATATATTAAAACCAGTTATAACCTGAACTAGGTGATAATAGTGAGATGGAGAGAAGGAGCCAAATTGGATTGAGACTGAAGTGAAACTGACAGATTTATATGATGCAGAATATATCAGGGATGGAGAGAGAGTAAAGAAGGATGACTCAGAATCCTAATCTGAAAGACTAGAGGATTCTCTTTTCAGAATTCAGATATTTAAAATGAGGAACAGAAATAGGCTTGATGGAGAATGACAAGTGTATATGTTTGGATATATTGAGTCTGAAGATCCATTGGAATAGTGAGTGAATAAAAAATGCACAGTATATTTTCATAATCATGTCTCAGAGTCAGTGAATGAATGCCCTTATATACATGTTGAGGTAGGGATGGGTAGAGGTTAGCTTGGAGTCAGGGGGCAAGAATTGGCTTGTGGATGCTTGGAATGTCTCTGCTTGCCTTCCACTCTCTCTTTCGCAACTTCATATCAATGAGAATCAGAAGGTGCACCTTGCACAGGATTAGAAGCCCATGAAAGATGTTTGCTACCAGCACTATAGGAAAGGAGGATATTTCATCCTTAAAACACAAAAACAAAGCTAAAAACAAAGCAAAAAATATCCTTCTGCATACTCAAGAACCCTAAGCTATTCCACTTGACTAAAAGTAAACATCTATTTTTATTCTTTATCCTCTTAGAACATTTATCTAGGTTTCCAATAAAAGTCACAGCTTTGAACCTGTTGAGATAATATATTATCTCAACCATTTCCATATATCACACAGATTTTCTTTCCTCAACTCTTTTTTTAAATTTTTTTTTTAATGTTTTCATTTATTTTTGAGACAGAGAGAGACAGAGCATGAGCAGGGGAGGTGCAGAGAGAGAGGGAGACACAAATCCAAAGCAGGCTCCAGGCTCTGAGCTGTCAGCACAGAGCCTGACGTGGGGCTCGAACTCACGGACCATGAGATCATGACCCGAGCTGAAGTCAGACGCTTAACCAACTGAGCCATCCAGGCACCCCATTTTCCTCAACTCTTAATAAGGAAATTGTATTGTTTTTGAAATCTGAAAAAAATGTGAAGAACTGTTTGAAAATACATTGAACTTGTAAAATCACAGATGCAGTACTCTGCTTTAGAATTACTGTTTTAAGACGTAAAACAGTTTTACATTTGGCAATATAAATGATCTCTTCCAGTGCAGAATTGGCAGGTGTTTATAACACATAGTACTGCCAGTTTCTGGCAAAGAAGTTCCATCCTTTTCATTAAACAACAAACATAAACTGTGCATGTTTATGACAAAAAACTTGTCTACTTCATCATTGGGGGAAGAGTTGAATTTACTTCTTTTTTTGATTTCTACTTTGGGAGGATGGAAATCACATCCATTTTTGGACATTTAGTTTGGACAAAATTATTTTATATTTTGCTGGGTTTGAAATTTCACTTGGGAGTGTCGTGGTTAATCAACCAATAAAGGGTCATAAAGTTCACCTCCACTGTTAAATCAATCATTTGAGTTTAAACTCAGATGAAAAACAAAACATACCCCTGATCATCTCTTAAGAATGTCTACATTGTTGTCAATAAGAAGTTTGCTTTAGGCAGTCTATTTCGGGGGGGGGGGGGCGGGAGGCAGGGGGCCTCTACTTGTATGACATCATTCAGCTTTTCATATTTTTTTAAATTTAATCCCTAGGCCCTTAGGCTTCTCCCATCAAATTACAAACTATTCACTCACCAGAAGCTTTGTGTTAAAGTAATTTCTGTAATTACTTCCTACCAGTGGGAAACAAGGAATAGTAAGCCTTTATCTCCTAGCTTCCTTTCAGGATTTTCATTTTCCTGCACGAACCCAAGCGCTTGTGTCGCTGGTGTGGTTGTCATGGTGCTGTGAAGGAGTGTCTTTGTCCCAGGTGGGAAACATGTACAAGTCAGAAATGATTTGGGAGTTGCTCCTGGTTGCCAGGGAATGAAACTATGAAGCAAGAACTTGAATAATGGGAAGACTATTTCTTATTTTGGTGACTCTAGGAACTTCCTAGGCAGAGTCCTTCCTTGAATCTATAGAAAAGTCAGTAGGTGCTGTAACCTATTGTATTTGGAAGTTCTCATGACCTGTGCCCCGATCAAAGAGAAACAGTGGTGGGCTTTGCAAGCAACCTAAATAAATAAGTAAGTAAGTAAGTAAGTAAGTAAGTAAAGTGAGAGAAATTAATTTTTAGCATGTTTTCGTATTAAATGAAACATGGAACATAATATTACTAAATCATTAAGATCTGTCAAATAGCAACCATTCTTTCAGGTATATATTAAATGATAAATTTTACTCATTTTTACCCGGCTGCATAGTTTAGTTTATAATATAATCTAGGGTCAGTAATTTGTCAAAGCTCCTACCAGTGGATTCATATGGAAATACTAATCATATTTATGTAATTCCTTTTTAGGTTGGTTTTGCATATTTCACAATCCATGTGTTTATAATAATTATTGGCAAAAAGAAGGCAGTTAAAGGTTCAATTATTACTTGAAATAATCCTGGAAGCAGAGTGATAGTTAAAGACCTTTCAGATGTGAAAGATAAAGGATACTACTTTATTTCCTTATATTAAAATCTCTTACGGCGGGTATTCTATCTCTTCATGAATAGGTACCATGAAAGGAGTTTGTTTACCCAGACCAGGTTTAAAGTGTTACAAATATAACTCTGTATGTTTTTTCTAATGGAGTTAAGCATGGAAAGATAAAACTGTATCGAAAATTCAGAGCTGCTGGATTTTACTTAGTTATTGATGTGACATTAAGGGAGAAAGAGAATTGGAAGAATTTAGCTACATCTGAGCAACTGAAACAAAATTGAAAGCAGTTAATTTATATTAGAATACAAAGATAATGCAGATAAGTTGGACCTTGATTCTTAAATTAGATGCTTGCCCACTCAGAATAATTATATCAATTATTGACTCATGAAAGAGCAATTATTGCCAAGAAAAAACTTTGTTAGTGTTTAAAATGTATTTGTTCTTTCTGAATGTAAAATATATCCTAATATCAAAATATATTTTCAGTGTTTGGTTTTAATCGCATGAACTGCTTTTACTTAGGAGGAATAGACTCTATTTTTAGTAAAATATCAAGTACATTTTGACTCTGCACAAGCCAAGTGTGCCTGCTTAAACACATTTTAAAGCCTGTACTTATTTTCTTTCCCTGTACAACTTACAAACTTTCATGTGAGTAAGTGGGAAGCTTTTGTGCAAGGAATTCAAATATTTCTGGAGGTTTAGTAATCTTTCATTTTATTATTTCTGTCTCTAATGCGATTATTATTTTTAAAGAAGATAATTTGCCATAAGGTAGCTTTTGTTCATGTCGCTCATGGTTTTCTTTTTCCTACTGGATCATCAGTTGTTAACTTTACATATGAATTTTATTTATGAGGATCAGTGCTGTTCACTTTGGTATTTTGTAAATAATTTTTGTGTGCATGTGGGTTCCTCACATCCCTGTGGAGGACTCGGGTGTGTTATTCTCAATCCTCTTTCTTTATGGGCTGTCTTTATCCTTCCCTCTGCAGGGTATCTTTCAGGGAGTTGAAGTGGAAGTTAGTGATATATGTTGAAAAAAATGGAACTATGGGGTCAAATAAGTGTAGGACAGCAACAATATTTTCTATGTGAAAATCATTTGAGATGAGATTATGGGGACTGTGGATTCAAATGTGAGGGCTACAGTCAGGCCAAATTAAATGCTCCTTTAATGCACAATTCTGCAAGGGGAGCTGAGTGCTTGGTTTTGTTCTTTCTAGGTACCAGAAAGTTTATTCTGATTTTCAGCTGTGATACAGCTGGTCTAAATACCTACACTGAATAAGAGACTTCAAAACTGAGAACCAACTGAGGGCTGATGGGGGGGTGGGAGGGAGGGGGGGGGGGGGGATGGGTATTGAAGAAGGCATCTTTTGGGATGAGCCCTGGGTGGTGTATGGAAACCAATTTGAAAATAATTTATATATTTAAAAAAAAAAAATAGCAAAAAAAAATATCTATGCTGAAAAATTCTTAATGGAAGTTCTTGAACTTGGGATTTGGGTAAGATGGAAAGATTTAGTTTAGGAATGATTTGAGCCATTTCCCTAAGCGAGACTATAAAGTTTACTGGAGATAAGTAATTATATGTAGCATATTCCTTTATTACTTTCCAGTACCTTACTCTCTGGAAAAAAAAAAAAAAAATCTTTGACAAGTTTGAATGACGCATTAGTTCAAATTGGTTTTGTTTGTATATCTTTCACAATTATTATAACCACTTAAATGCCCCATTAACTTGTTCCTTGCTTTTGGGCTGAGATACTTGTTCATTATTTTAGAGCTCTGATGAATAACCCAAGTATCCTAAGCTTTTGTGTATATTCTTGTTCAAAGGGCCGTCTTTAATGGTGGGTGTCATTCAGCCAATGCCTGTGGAAGAGTTTGTTTCTCTTGAGTGTACTTTACAGATTGCTGTGTGTTAGGTGTTAAGAATAAGGTCTGTGTGGTGTCAACACTCTGCATTTTAACTTCACTTCTCTGTCTCAGCACTTTGGCAGGTTTTGTTGTCATGTTTTCATGTTTTATCAGATTCTACTCCATATGCTAAAGGGATAAAAGCAATGTCTAAGCCCCTTTTGGTGAGATGAGTGAGCAGGAAAAGTGGAGTTTCCTTATGTCCTGCACCATCGTCCTCATACTAACAAAATGCCACTGGACAGCCTTCTAGTAAATAAGAAATTAGGGCATTAGGGCGGATTTTTAATTTCTTAATTCCCAATTTTGGATGACACATTTAGATGGAGATGGTATGGGAATTTGATGCATATCAACATTGCCCTTCCTCATTCTGTGATCCTGGGCTTGGCTTTTGAGTCCAGTGGGAAGTCCTAGGGAAATCACTGCTAGGTATGGTGTAGGCACCACCCTATTTATGTTTAAAGGAGGTATAATTAAGCTCATCGGGCTAGATTTTTTTTTTTTTTTTTTTTTTTTGGTCTTCTTCAAGGTCCTTCTCTCATCTGTGACAACGCAACATATGAAAAGTCAGCAGCAGCATCTGTGTGGTTCTTATAGGGTTGTGATCACCTGAGTTCCTGTGGGCATCTTTTTGTCATTCACCAGTACCCTTTCTCTGAAATTTATGGAAGAAATGTTCTAACATCCTGTCATCTCAGACTTATACAAATTTTAGTGATATACATTGAGATTATTTTCATAGATATGAGATCTGAAGCGTGGATGTTGGTAAAAATAATTATTACAATAATCACTCAGACTTTTATTCTCAAAGAAAGCCCCAGCTTTTATGGATTTTTCATCTTTACTAGTTATCTGTCCCACTTTATGTTGCAACTCAGATCTCACCTCACAGCGAACTTAAGAGCATCACTTCTCTGCTTCTTCTTTTTGTGACTTTATGGCAACGTTGATAAAGCAACTCACATAATTAGAATCAAGTTCAAGTTTTGTATTCTGAATAGGAATTAAGTAAATGGGAAGCCAAGAATTTACTCTAAATACTAGGAATTATGAAAATTGACCTTCCTTTCATTGATAGAGTATTTAAATTGTAGCACATATTAATGCTGTGCAAAAATTCATGGAGAAAACCAAGAAGAAACAGGGGAACCAGCCCAGCTCTCTCTCCTACACTGTGGAATGCATCACAGTTTGATCCTGTGCAGGAGTTTTCTATGTTAGCTGTTCTGTGAGTTTCTTTGGCTGGCTGCATAGGCCCCACCGGGCTGATATTCCTTGTCTGCCTGGCTGCTGCCTACCCTGCTGGCTTTCAGTGCAGGTCTTTCTTCCATTTGACTAGAGGCTGCCCTCACGGGTACAGCAGACCACCCTGAGTTTGGCAAGGACCCTTACTTACGCAGCACACGTGGTCCTCGGCAGCTTCTCTTGTGCTTGGTTCAGCAGCCCTTTCTACAGCCTCCCACGAAACTCTGATCTTGCTGTTCCTGTAGCACAGGAACCAAGGGGAGTCATGGCTTCCTCTACTGCAACCAGACTGACGTGCTAGCAGCCCTTGAGGTGTTCTTCTTCCAGAGCCCCCAAGACAAAGCAGGAAACAAGGCTTGGGTGCTTGGAGATCCCCATAGATCGGTATGTTTTCATACCATGTCCTTTCTCTTCTGAAATGTGGCCTTAAAGGGAACTGGGCAAAAGTCAGAACCACTGTCTCCTCATTCTCCTTTGTCTCCCTCGTCCCAGAAGTACTGCAAGATCAAAAGGGCCAGACTTGCCTTTTTCCTTCCTCTGATTAAATGCTTTTTCCTCTCTATTCCAGTCTCATGACTAAGACTTATGATGGCCAGGCCTTTCCTCTCATAGGAGGAAAACACAAATAAAAACCAAACATGCAAATAAAAAACTGCTGTTTTCTGGCCTCCAGGCCTGGCGTTGATTTGTTATATGAGAACTAAGAGAATTAGAACTTCCTTTCCCTCCATACAGCCTTGCTTACCAGTCTCTTTTCTTTGGAAAAATCTTACTTCAACTCCAGAAGCTAAATATGGAGTTTCTTTATATTCTTGACTCATCTGTCAGACTTTCTGATGGCCTCCTTCTTCTCTCTTTACCTTCCCTCACTCAAGGCCTTCTCGCCACTCTTGGGGATGATTAGTGAGTCATCTGTACACAAACACAGAGAAGAATAAACATTTCCCAAATGTCCTCCCCATTACACGAGTTCTCATATTTCTGTGGTCCACATTGTTGTAGTTCCGTATCGTAGTTGCAGAAACCGTATATATATTAAGGGGTAGTTGGAAGGGCTCTTGTTAGAATATTTTCCCCTTGTTTTAAACATGTAAGTTTGGATGGAGAACGATAAGGTGTCAAATGCCAGATAGTGAAAAACAGGGTTACAGATGGAATTAATGTCAGAAAAAAAAACAAAAACAAAAACAATTTGATCTTCATAACTCAAACACACTTTACCGCATGATTTGTAGTCTACAACGTATCACAAATATGGCTTCGGCATCGTGAGTCAGTAGGAGAACCCTGGAATCTTCAGTTAGTGTCTATACTTCTAAATTTGGAGTCTTAACACTACTTGACTATT
Organism: Panthera uncia; assembly: GCF_023721935.1. NCBI lineage: Eukaryota > Metazoa > Chordata > Mammalia > Carnivora > Felidae > Panthera > Panthera uncia. Next base: position 57,237,687 of record NC_064811.1, on the reverse strand, counting down.
ATTTCCTTTTTCTAATTAATATCTATCTGCAAATATCTATCTGCAAATATAGAATATCTAATTAATATCTATCTGCAAATATAGAATTTCACCCCAAATTCCACAGAATTTTTTTGTGATTAAAAGAAGAAATCAAATCTGTCCTTTTTGTGAATATAGAAACCTGTTGTTTTATTTATGATATGATTAAATTACTGCCTTTTTAGTGCAAAGCAAAGCATTATAGGATAGTCATCATGAGTCCATATACTTACTTTTTGTAGATTTTTGAAAAATCTTTTGGTCCAGAGATAGGAGAGTGATGTTAAAAGTGACAGAAGTACTGTGTCCAATCCTCCTTCAGTTGAAAGAGAGAGGTCATCTGTTTTAGTCTTCTTCAGTTCTTGGCAATAACAAAGGAAAAATTAATAAGGCCAGTCATGAAGGCAGTTTCTTACCTCAGGTACTCAGATCCAGTGACTACTGCTTAAAGAACAACTTGAATATGATATACAGCAGGAAAACAAACGGGAATAAGAAACCAGAAGTGCACAGTGTTTAGTCCCTTGGGAATGCCCTTATTTTTTTTCTAGGTGTAGGGGCAGAGTCCAAGTGTTTATTTCAGAAAACATAATTAACATAAGAACATGTTGCATTAGAATGGAATCACACACATTCTCTGTTCAACCCCCTTTCCACATATACTCTAACTCTACCTTAATGCCCATTCCTGTGAAAGGTATTTCATAGCCAAAGGAAGGCAGTCCAAGTGTGTTAAATTTTTTTAGAGTAAAGTTAGCCAAGGATATCCTGTAAAAACAGATTCAAACATTTGAATCTGATCTCTTGCGCCAGTTTTAAAATTAGATCTTCAAACTGGATCTTTAGAACACTAAAGAAATCAGAAACCTCAGTGGTGACTTTTTTTTTTTTTTTTTGACATAAGACTATCAACATGTATCTCTTTAAAAATCTTTACTGTTTTCTCACAGACAAGGAAAAAGAGCTCACATTTTACAGCTAGTTCATAAGAAAACTAAAACATTTATGAGAGATGGAATAGAGGTCCATGGTTTATGCTTTCAAAAAGTATGAAGAAATAATAAATTATTAATGGCGAGTTTCAGACAAAAACCTAGTACGTTATTGACACAAGATACATTATTTTGGTTTATTTGGTACTCAATATGTGCTTTCCCATCCAAGAGTATAGTATACTTTAATAAAGATTAGTAAAGAAACATACAATTGAATCAAACCATTATGTAATTAGCATTATAATGACTGATTTAGAAAACATGTTTTGTGACTTTAGTGATGTCAGTGAAAGCTAGAGTGCTTGAAGGCACATGTATAAATCTTATTACATCAGGGTTTTTTGTTTGTTTGTTTGTTTGTTTTGTTTTTTTAGCAGCAGGAAGAAGTTTATTAGAATACAAGATCAGAAAGGAAGAATAGTATGAAAGCTCTTTTTACAGACAGGGGACATTTGAAAGTGAATACCTCAGGGATTTTTTTTCTATAATAAATAATTCAATGAGGTTGATTTAATGTCTATGTTGTTATTGGGTGGTAAACATTCTTTTTTCTTCAGTGTAGTTTTAGCTCAAAGTCTTACTGTTAAGAAGCTTTGTGACCTATATCAAGTTGCTTAACCTATCAGTGCCTTGGTTTTTTCATCTATGAGACAGTGAAAATAATAGCAGTTACTTCAAAGGATTGTTCTTTGGATTAAACTGATATTGATATGAAGCAATTAGTTTTAGTTCTTGAGACATACTAAGCACACGATAAAAGTTACCTCTTATTCCTATATTTTGACTACATTTTGCTTTTGTAGTAGTTTCAAAATCTTACAAGAGTCTTCAGCTGTTTTTCTTTGAGCACGTGGTTTGTTATATTTTTACCAAAGCATCACTTTGTTTTTCTCCCTTTGGTATCATGCGTGCTCTTTCTTGTGTTTCTACTTTCAGCTTCTAGGAAATTTCTCTTCACTAAAATTTTCTTAGGGGCTTCTGGGTGGCTCAGTTGGTTGAGTGTCGGACTCTTGATTTCAGCTCCGGTTATGATCTCACAGTTAACAATATTAAGCCCCATGTTGAGCTCCACGCTGAATGTGGAATCTGCTTGAGACTCTCTCTCTCCCTCTCTCTCTGCCCCTTCCCCTACTTACACGTGCACATGCACTGCATCAAATAGTAAATAAATAATTACATGAATAAATAGGATTTTCTGAGATGGTGAAAATGTTCTCCATCAGTACTATTTGTATGGTAGCCACGAGCCAAATGTAGCCATTGAGGTATGACCAGTGAATTGAGGAACTGAATTTTTAATTTTAATTTTAATCAATTTAACTTAGAGAGCTGCATGTGATCAATTGCTTTTGTAATGGACAGCACAGGTCAAGAATTTGCACCATGACATATATCTTCCTAACGGTTTTCAAAGTTCATTCATAAGCCTTATTTTATTGGAGTCTCCTACGAATTACATGACACAGAATAGGTGGGATTACTCTGATTTTTCTTCTTTGCTCAACACTGCTTATTCAAGATCTAGCAGAGAGGCCAGCACAGAGAAGGTCTTCAATAAATATTGATTGACTAAATGAGTGATTGAACCTGACACTCAGAAATGTTAAATACATTTAAAACTGAACAGAAGGAGCTTTCAATTGAAATTTGTCAGGAAGGTCCAAAATGAAATGTCCTACTACGTAGGATAGCCACTGTGACAGGTAAGAAGGCCCACAGTGTTAAAGAGTCATGGGAGACAATGACAAGGAAGATCATCCAAAAGGAGTTCTTCTCACTTCAGATGTCTGTTTATCAAACCCAGACTACGAAATGAAGTCCCCCGGTGGTGGTTTGAGGGCACTTCATTACATAGCCTGTTTGAGCATCAGAGGGTGGTAGTTGAACAGAGCTCAGGGATGGGATGCACAGCATAGAAGAGATTGTTGGGTGCCCCAGATTGAGGATGTAGGCTATGCTTGTTTACTCAGTCACTCTCCTGTCTGTCACACATTTCTTCCTGTTATTCTAGAGACATTCATTTTCCATCTTTACAAGCTTTCATAAAGATGCTCACGGGTCTCAAGTGGGAAATGCAGAGTGTACAGATAAATGATATAGGTCTCCTCTGTCTTCATAAATATTTGACTGGAATTTTGGCCCTTTTGCCCCTTTGTATTTTTTTTTTCTCATCACCATCATTGCCAAATTTCCATAAAGAACATACCTCCTTTTACTCCTCCTTCTTATCACTTCATCTCTCGTCCAGCTCCCCCTGAGCTTGGCTGTCATCCTCAGCATGTTACATAAAGAGTTTCTCCCAGATACTGAAAGACATATAAAAGTTGCAACAGGTTTCTCTTCTTGGAGCCCATTCTCTTGGACCTCTTCGTGATATTTGAAGTGGTCCAAAGGTTTTTGTTATCTTGGCTTCTGTCACACTCACTGTAGCCTTTTTATCCCTTCCTATCTCTGGTCAGTTATTTTGGCTCTCTTATCAGTTAGTAGGGCATTTCCTCTCATATTCAATTTTATCCTACATAGTTTCAAAAGAGATGTTCTTTTTATGGCTTCAGGTATCTCCTTCATTGAATATCCTGAAGTGTTTTTTTGGTGTGGGTTTTGGAGCCTGCCAGATGTGACTTTAAATAGTAGTTCTGCTATGGATTAGCTCTGTGACCTTAGGAACTTTCAACAACCTCTTCAGATACCATTGCCTCATTAATAAAATGGAAATCCTCCTTACCTCAAGGTGCCGTTAGTGATATGCTGCCCTAGACAAGATGGGCAGCCATCCTATAATCTCTCTTAGGTCTTTCTCTATGCCTTTTTTTTTTTTTTTTTACCACTTCCCAAAATAATAGTTTGTGTCCTTTTCTCATATTCGCCTCAGGAAAGGCCAGTTAATGCTAGATTGCAAAGACTTTATTTTTACAAGTTAAAAAAAATAAAGCAAAAAAACCCAATGTACTCACTGAAGTGATAGAGGATGATGATCCGTATTTTAGAAGATCTGTCTGCCATTCACGTGGGGTGCAGAATAGAGGAGTGGGGGGATGCAGGCAGTTTGGAGTTTACTGGAGAAATCCAGGTGAGAGGTGGTGACAGCATCCAGTGTGTCTACTCTGATGTGAAAAAGGAGGAGGGGGCGGGGCTGAATGCATTTTAAGACGCAGAGCAATCTGTTTTTACAGGGCTACTTTCATGTGTGGCTGTTTGTGATCATTATAACCATTAGATTTTTAACTTTTAAAATTTCAAAGTAACACGCACAACAGAATGCCTTTTACCATCCCTGACCCCTCCCTAAGAGGAGCATAGGATTCAGGGAGAGGGCAGAGAGATAAGAGTTCTCTGTTGTATATATTATTTAGTTTTGTTTGCTTGTTTCCTTTTGCTTTTTACAAAAATATATATAATTTTTATAATACATTTCTGAAGTCATGAAATAAGTGTGAGTATCTCAACACAGTGTGCTTCAAAAGTAATGCCACGTTTGGGAGATACTCTTTTCCAGAAACTCTTTTCCGTATCTGCAATATCTTCTTGTCACTTCTAGTTACTGTTTATTATCCAGCTAAAGTGTTGTGTTTCTTATTTTTAAGTTTATTTTTTTTTTATTTTGAGAGAGAGAGTGCACAAGTGGGGAAGGGGTAGAGAGAGAGAGAGGGAGAGAGAGACAATCCCAGGCAGGCTCCGCACCACCGATGCAGAGCCTGATGGAGGGCTCAAACTTACGAACTGTGAGATCATGACCTGAGCCGAAGTTGGACACTTAACTGACTGAGCCACCCAGGTGCCCCTAGAGTGTCATTTTTCAATGGAAGTGTTTTCTTTCTTTTTTCTCTGAAATTCCATAGCTTATATAAGTTCATTTTGCACTGTGTCATACAGCATTTGTAATATGAATTCGTATGTTTTTATTCTCGATTCGTTGAAATCTGTTTTTTTATTCCTGGCTATTCAACTTATTTGCAAAATAAATAACAAACTCTTTAAAGATAAAACTGTGCTGCTCCATTTTGCTTTCTACTCCCCTTGCCTTTCTGTGGCATTAGACTCTTCCTTTGTCTTTCACGACTTGACTCAGATTTCCTTCTTAACTTCCTTTCTTGATAACTTTTCCTCTTCCTGTCTTTCTCATGCAAGTCTGTTTTTGTCTTCTTCTTTTCTCGTGTTTTGTACCATTGGTGATCTGTGGAAAAATTGCACAGTGGTACATCTTGTCCACATTCCTGTCTTGAGCCCTAAGACTGTATATATTCAATCACTTATTGTCGCCCTTGGATATCCACAAAGAGCTTTAACCTAATTGTAGCCAACACTGAGTTTTTCTCTAACCATCCACCTTCTTCTGTTCAATCCTAATCTTAGTGACCAGTACCAACATGCACTGAGCTTTACCCTTCTGACTTTCTCATCTCTTATCGAGTTGGTAAGCAAGACTCATGGATTATACACCGAGAAGGCTGGCAAAATAGCCTTCAGTCTCCATTGTTTCTACTTTTGTTTAGGTTTTTTTTGTTGTTATAAATACTGCAGTAGCCTCCTATTTTTCTGCTACTAGACCTGGCTAACTCAACTCTATTTTGAGATAGAATGTTACCGAAATTTGTGGATTATGTACACACACTATGTTTGTGTGTGTGTATGTGCGTGTGTGACGCACAAATATATCATTATAGTTTATAGAACATGCACAGCATGTATTTTAGGATGTCCACAGAGATAGATATGATAAAGAATGTAAAATAGATAACTTTGATAGAAGCTTTATTTTTTTCCTCCATATTCCAGCAACTGCTTTTATATATGTTTCTAAAGTAAGTGCTTCGGTACCGTGCTTTGGAGATTTTACTGGTTTTGATTGAAGATGTAATGATGTTTGTAAACTAAAATACTCCATGTCACTGTTTAGTCTAAAATTCTTTAGTCATTCCCCATTTCCTGTTGGATATCTATCTATCTGCCTATCTATCTATCTATCTATCTACCTACCTATTTTTAGCATTGTCCTCCATGACTGGAGCTCCCCTATCTTAGCTCTCTTACTACTTATCGGGATCTGCTCCCACTCCCCACTGCTCACTCTGTACTTTGGCTGTACTGAACCCTAGACTCCCAAACACACATTTTCCCCCACCTCACCATCTTGTTTGTCTTTATATATGCTAGACTGCGTGGCTCTTCCTTTTGAAGTGCTGGAATATATCCTTCTATCTGACTTCATCTGGAAAACTTCAGACCATATTTTTGAGACAAGAATAAATGTCCGCTGTCAGTTTTGTAGGATCTGAAATGTGGGGACAGTAATATCTGCCTCATATCTGAGGACTAAATGAGATAATTCATTTCAACTCCTGGCACATGTGGTTTGCCTTTTTAAATTCATATCCAATTCATTTTGTCTAATCTCATCTAATATTCTCCTTTGAGAATAAAAATGAAAATCTGATTTGCCTTCAGTCTTCTTGCTTATAATAATTTAAAGGAAGTCTACTCTTTCATAACTAACATTGTATATAATTAGAGAAGAGCCTACCATAACACAGATTAGAGGGGAAAACTAGAAAATTCTTTGAGAAAATGCTCACTCTCATAAGAAAGTCATTGTTGTGCATAAATACTTTCCAAAAAGCTGGACAGAATTTTTCTTCTCTAATGAAACTGTACTCTGTAAAACAGAATTTCTTGGTTTGCAAGGGCACCAACTTTGTATGTATATGAATATTTGTATTGTTCCTCTTCTCCCACAGAGCTTCTATAGTTTTTGAAGGGTTTTGAAAGGAGTCCATTATTTTAAAAATTTGGGGGGAATGATTGTCCTCAAGCCATTTTAATATTCTTTGAGTTATTCAATCTGCTTTTCCACCCATATGCATACATGTATTAGGAACAAAAGGAGGGAGAAATGGATCTTATTTGTGTAATGATGTATGTTGCCTACCAGTTAGTCGACTTTTAATAACAGAATACTGATTGAATAACATATATATCCCTCATTAAAAAAAAAAGCATAATCTTTTCCTCCTCTGAAGTATATGAGTAAGTCACTCTAGTTCAATAGTATCTACTAGCTAAACTTAAAAAGCTATGTTTTGGTGAGAGGGAAACACGTCCCCAAATGCTTTTTTTCCAATAATGCGGAAAATAAAGAAAAAGATCTGAACAAGTAGGATTCTTTTGTGTATAAAAATTTAGGAAATGTATGCTACAGAAATGATAATGCTTTGGGTGAAGAGATCTTCATTATCTCAGCCAACAGTGGTCTTCAGAAGCAATGACATCATTGTTGATTCACTGACTTCAGAATTCAGGCAGGAGCCAGAAGCCTAGGAACTTAGGCAGCTTCTTTGTCAACATAGTGCAGAAAAGAAGACACAAAGAGCCTCCCTTTGAGTCATGGCAGGCTTTGCGACTCCTTTCTTGGCCCTTTGTGAAAGCACATGACTGGACTTGTAGAAGATTAACCCCCTTAACATTTCTGTAAAAAATTAAACAGATGCAAAGCAGCTCCATCACCATTTTTCCTCTCTGTTGTGAATTCAGTATTATGGTGGGCAGTGAATTATTTTGAATTCCCTCAGAGAGGCCAGGGCAGTCAATGAGGACTGTGAATGAGGGCCCTCTGAAGGGCTCAGTTGTGGGTTTTCTTGGGCTTTCACTGTTCTTTATAGCATTATTCCTCTGAAAGCGTTCCCTCTAAGAGAGGGGTCAGTCTAGAGACCTTTATAGTGCTTGAAGTAATCCACCCTTTAATCTGTTCCTTCCTGTGGGAAAATCCATGTGGAAAAAAAAAAAAAAAAAAAGAGTGAGTCAGTATTTATGTCCAGATATAGACTGTTTGGGCTGTTTATTTTCAATTTACTACTGTTCTTTGCATGAATATAGTTTGTTTTCAAGTTAAGTTCTTTAATGAAGGAAAAAAGTTCCAAAAATCTAATACATGGTTGTGCTGATTATTTTATATAGGCATATGTGAAAACGGAAGAGGTGATGTTCTTAACACTATTTCTTATCCTGGATTATCATTGTATTAATCCAGCAGACATTATATATTTTCTTAAAATAAGTATATTCTAGTTAAGTTTATCCTTTATCTAGAGATAAAGGATCTCTACATTTTTTAAATGTCTTTGATTCTAAATTTTTGTATACATTCTGGATATGAAAGGATTGATTATATATTTTATCATTACATGTCAAGATATTATGTTTGAGAGTAACAAGATTTAGCTTCTGACTTTTAATGACAAAATTGGTGGTGGTGAGAACACAAAGAACAATGATTTCCTCTGGGAGTGGAATAATAATTGGGAGATGAGATGGTGAGGGAAGACTTTCGCCCTATTTGTTTTGCTCAATTTTTAAAGTGCAAATGTGCATTCATGTTTCATTTTTGAAAAGAAAAAATTAAAACAACAAAGAAGAATTTCTACTAACCTGAAAGAAGTAGTGCACATTTTAGTTCGGGTTCTCCTGCTTATTCTCATTTCAAGTCTATAAAAATTGTATCTCTAAAAATAGAACTACCGTATGATCCATATGATCCATTAGCTCCATTCTTAGGTATCTACTCAAGGAAAATGGAAAGTAATTTGAAAAGATATATGTGCCCTGTGTTCAGTGCAGCATTATTCACAATAGCCAAGTTATTGAAGCAACCCAAGTGTCCAATGACAGATGAATGGATAGAGAAGATGTGGTATACATATACAAGGGAATATTACTCAGCCATAAAAAAGAATGACATCTTGCCATTTGTGACAACATAGGTTGACCTAGAGGGTGTTAAGCTAAGTGAAATAAGTCAGACAGACAAAGACAAATACCATATAATTTCATTTATATGCGGAATCTAAAAAAGAAAACCAAGCAAATGAACAAAGAAACATCAGAAACAGACCTAATATACAGAGAACAAACCAGTGGTTGCCAGAAGGGGTGGGGGGAATGGAGAGATAGGCCAAATAAGTGAAGGGGATAAAAAGGTACAAATCTTTATGCAAGCCAGTTATAAAGCAAATGAATCACAGAGACGAAAGGTACAGCATAGGGAATATAGTCAATAATATTGTTAAAAAAAAGAAAAAAAAAAAGATCATACTCATGGCAGGTTTCAATTCCACTCTGAAACTCCAGATCGTAGGAGGAAGGAAAGGAAGTAGGGAATACTATTTCCATTGCAAAATATCTGAAAGATGGAAGTAGAATGTTTTCCAGGAGCAATCTTTTGAAGACAAAGTGTGCATCAAAATTTCCTTTCTAGTACCTGACTGCTAGAAAGAAAATAAAGTTAGCTACATTGTTATCTTTGAAATAACATGGAGTAAAAAAAAAAAAAAAATGAAAAAATAAATAAATTGGGTTTAAACAAAGAAGTCAGTGAAAGAATTTCCTTTATCCCCCTGACCTCTCTTTTCTTGCTTTTCTCCTTCTAGAACTGTTCTTGGAGAAAATGGGTGATGAGCTTTAAACCTAGCTACCACCTTGCCCTAGTACCTATGTGAAGGGCATACATAATCAAAACTATAAGGGTAATTTGAATTTTCAGGTAAAGTGAATTTCGGTACAAAATAATGTTATGATGTAATCATATCATTTTTCCATTACTTTGGATTAAGAGGGAGGAATTTTTTATCTGTAGGAAGGCAAGAAGAAATTGATGGGATAGGGTGGTGATAGATGGGGCTACACTTAGGGAAAATAGCTTTAGAAACATGGGCACCCTAAGCTCATGCAGCAACGGGGCCACTAGGCTGTGGGGTGGCTGTGGAAGGGAAAAGAGTTGTGCTTGCCAGCTTAATTTCCATCCTTGCTGCCTCTTCTCTTGCTCCTAGATGGAATGGTGAGGCTAAGGGACTTAGCTATAGCTGCTTATCTCAACTGAAGCTTAGTAAATCTGAGCAGCATAGTACAGTGGAAAGGGCCTGCGTCTCTAGGAGTCAGGAAGTAGGACTTCTGGTCCTCATTAGCTACTAGCACAGAAATCTAAGGGGCTTACTTGTCTGTTGTGCTTGTAATCACCCTCCAGATGGACATCTTAGATTTTAAGCTCCTTGAAGTTTCTTTATAGTCATGGTGTTAAGCATAGGGCCTGGAACCTGGAACATACTCCTAATACTTTTTTTTTTTAAGTTTATTTATTTTGACAGAGAGAGAGAGAGAATAAATGCAAGTAAGGGAGGGGTAGAGAGGGAGGAAGAGAGAAAGAATCCCAAGCAAGCTCCACACTGTCAGTGCAGAGCCCCATGTGGGGCTTAGATTCACAAACCATGAGATCATGACCTGAGCCAAAGTCAGACGCTTAATCGACTGAGCCACCCAGGCACCCCTCATTAATACATCTTTTGAATGAAAGAGTGAAAATACATCATTTTTCTGATTGCAAAATAAGGTAGGGTTGGGTGATTAGAGTTAGTTGTTATGTCTCCTAAGTTTCCTTGAAGTTCTTAAACCCAGATTTTAAGTCATCTAGTTATTTTCTTTTTCCCCCTACACAAGCATCCCATCTGTTAATTGCCTTGACATGTTGTCATCTACCTTCTCCACTTCAGTAATCATATTCTCACTATCACTGTGTGGTGTTTCCTCATTTTTGCCCACAGTATTTAACAGTTTTCTGGTCTCCAGTCCTGTTCTTTAGGAAGATTTTAATGAGGTTGAACCATTGGTAATTTCCACCGTGTAGGTCCAAAACAGTTGAATATTGACAAATTTATATGGTGCAACTCTAGTTCATTATCCAAATTGTATTCACAGTGATTCTGTAACCATTTCAGGGGCTTCTCATTATTCCTCTGCCCCTTTCCCAAGACCATCTACTCCTGTGCCCGTCACCCCCACCCCTCAAAGCCCTTTCTTGTCCTGACTCACATGGGCTTTGATGATCTGACCCTCACTTTCCCCGCTGGCCTGTTCTATGACTGCCTATTAGTGATAGACACCAGAAATACATTCTCTTTTACTCACATTCATTCTTTGTCTCCCCGGTCCTATGTCCCCTCTCCTCTTCCCATCTGTTTTTCTGTTTCTTTCTCTCTGTCTTTTTCACTGTCGACAGTCCAGCTGTACAGAAATTTCAGTTCCTGGACTACTAAGCTTTCTCTTCAGTGTGAGCCTTTAGGAATGCCTTTTCTTTCTTTCTTTCTTTCTTTCTTTCTTTCTTTCTTTCTTTCTTTTTTAATAGACTTTATTTTTAGAGCAGTGTTGGTTTTACAGAAAAAGTTTGCAGTAAGTACAGGGCTCCCATATACTCCCTTTATCCCCACATCTGTACACGGTTTCTCGTATTTGTTGCAATTGATGATGCAGTATTGATAAAATATTTTTAACAAAATTCCATTATTTACATTAGAATTTACTTTGTTGTTGTGCAGTTCTATAGATTTTGCAAAATACATGTCATGAGTCAAACCTTACAGTATCATATAGAATAGATTCATTGCCCTAAAACCCCTAGCTTTAGTATACATTGTTAACACATCCCTCAAACACATCCCACAAACAAGTTAACACATCCCTCACCTCACAGTGATACTCACAGTTACTTTTTCGTAGGGAGGCAATGAGGGGCTTTAGACCTCTTAACATCTACTCTGTCAGCAAATTCCAAGCCTATAAAACAGTATTATTAACTAGAGTCACCAGACTGTACATGAGGTCCTCAGGGAATGCCATTTCTTTTGCCAGAAATACTCCCCGCTTTCTTTCTCTCTCCTCTAACCCTCATCCTTGTACTCTGCCTTAGCCAACACCCGTTGTAGCAGTAGAAGAGAGGTAATATACACATAGTAAGTAAATGTAAACCATTTAGTATTTTGGAAGTGAAAAGCGCTATTGAGCGAGGAATGTTCTTCCCTGTAAAGCATTTCTACTGTCCCATTTAAATGATGGCACCCGAGACTGAACACAGTACCACAGATGTGGTGTGATGAACAGAGATTGCAGTAGAAGTCTGGAAGATGAGTACCCTTGTCTGGGGCCCTGTAATTTCATCAGCGTGCTTTTCTAAGGCAGTTTGTTGTCCCTGTGAGCTCACAGTGATTTTCCACTGCTCTGGACATAAAAGGAGCTAAAAAAAAAAAAAAAAAATGTTTGGCCTGAATTTCTGTTTTCTAGGAGCCCAGGAGAAAGGGGTCATCATTGGGAAGTTAGGAAGGCATGACAGTTTTCAGGAACAGTTTATTTTATTATTTTTTAAAAATAGCTTTCAGGTATTTATAGAACAGCTTAGGAAATGGGGCACTTTCCCAGACAGGTGTTTTTGCTATGCTTTGGAATACTGGTATGGGAGAAATGCTCCTGAAGCCTCCTTTTAATTCACAGGAGAAACATACCCTTTTGCTCCTTCCTGTATAATAACATTGGCTTTGCCAGAATTATGAGTAATCAGTATAGGAGATGTAGTTATTTTTGGTGGAATATTATGTTTTCATAAAGTATGAGATAATAGGAAATGAAGTGGGTGAAGTAAGTAAAGTTAAAAATACAGGCTTTGGATCTAGGCTGCCAGGTGAATCTGGGCTCCACCTGAGACAATTTTCTTAAACTTTCAGTGCCTCAGTTTCTGTACATGTGAACTAGGGACGAAATAGTGTCTTTCCTATTGGGTACTTTTAAGAATTAACTGAGATAGGGTACTTAGAGCAGCACCTGGTACATCTTCAACACCACCATGAGTGTACTTATTACTTTAAATATAAGTTAATAAATATAAATTAAATATAAATTATTTTAAATATAAATATAAAGTGGCTTTAAAAGAGTTGGTTAATATTTCATAATGTAATTCTTATTCAGGCCTTCTCAAATTAATGCTACTGGGCTGTGATCACTCTACAAATTTTCCAGTACTTCCTACTTACTAAAAGATGATTTTAGTTGTTACGTTACATTCTTTTTATAAGCTGAACTTTCTCAAATATCTTGAAAAAGCATAATGAGGAAGTATTATTTGAAAACGCAGGATGTTTGCATCTCTAGTGCGTATTAGATTTGGAAATACCTGAATTAGTTGTAGACACCAGAAATACATTCTCTTTCATTCATATTCATTCTTTGTCTCCCTGTCCTGTGTCCCCTCTCCTCTTCCCATCTGTTTTTGTTTCTTTCTCTGTCTCTTTCTTGCAGGTATACACATGCACATAGTCCCCCCTTGTCTTCCCCATCGCCATTATTAGGAAAATGTAAGTAAATTGTAAACTAATGAACTACTATTAAATTCTAGGTAGTTTCATCTCTCATTACTTTGTAGGTAATATTTCTAAAATATGTAAAGAACTTTTGTGGCTTTCTCGATAGAATGATGTGTGGGGGGGGGGCATTCATGATTGATTGGCTGTTGATGAACATTTAATATTGCTTTAAACTATGATTCTCTTTCGTGGTGCCCATTATCTCCATTGTTCCAAAATATTTGTTAGGATATTTACAAACGTCACTTAATTTGACATAGTCTTATAGACCTTAAAACTTTTTTCTCTTGATCTTGGGACATTTCGGTTGATTCACAGCTGTTTCTCCACTGCATAGTTCTTTCCAGATGATATGCTTTGATGAGAGATAGTTTCACTTTTGTATGATTTTAGTTTTTTAGGCATTGTCTAATTTCATCTTTTAACTTAAATATTTCAAAGGTACAAAATGAACACAAATAAAATTATAGGCACTTATGTATGCGTTAGAAGTTTAAATAGCTATCAATATTTTCCCATATGTGCTTTGGATATTTCCGCTTTAAAAAAAAAACATTATATGGGGCACCTGGGTGGCTCAGTCAGTTGGGTGTCCTACTTCGGCTCAGGTCATGATCTCACGTCTGTGGGTTCGAGCCCCGCGTTGGGCTCTGTGTTGACAGCTCTGGACACTGGAGCCTGCTTCGTGTTCTGTGTCTCCCTCTCTCTGCCCCTCCCCCACTTGCACTGTGTGTGTCTCTCTCTCAAAAATGAATAAACATTAAAAAACTTAAAAAATTAAATAAAACATTATAGATACAGTTAAAGGTCCACTATTCATCCCTTTGCACTCCTTCCTATCCGAGAGGTATCCATTCACAAATTTTAATAGAAATGATTCTTGTGAATGTTTTTATATTTTTACTAGATCTATAAATCTACAATATTAGTTATACATATAGAGAGAGTTAGCATCGCAGTCCTGAGATTGCTGTCCTCAGAAAGGCCTGCCTGCAAGGTTGGTCCTTGGCTGCCATCTGAGAACTTGAATTTCAGGTTTCTACCATTCCCAGACTGTTGTCACCGTGTCTAAAGTGTATAAACAGTGTGGTGGATGCGGAGCACCTGCTTTCTGGGAATCTGGGATCTGGATACGTGCCAGGGAGAGGTGGCCTACATGACTAACCCCCAATAGAAACCTTGCACACTGAGTCTCTAATTATGTGTGGTCGCGACTCATGCTGCGAGGATTAAGTGTATCCTGTGTGACTCCACTCAGAGAGGACTCTTGGAAGCTTGTGCCTGGTTTCCTCTGGACTTCATATGCCTTTTTCTTTTGCTGATTTTTCTTTGCATCCATTCACTGTAATAAGTCTTTGCCAAAAGTGCAGTAATTTGTTGAGTCCTGTGAGTCCTGTGAATCATCAAACCTGCAGGTGTCTTGGAGGTCTTACAACCTGACAGAATGCTGCCTTTTTTTTTTTTTTTTTTTGGTTGGAATATAGGTTAAGCTGCTGCAACAAGAGATTTCAGAATGCAGTGACTTGAGCAAGAAAAAAGCTTATATATAATATAACAGTTTAGAGGTTGAAAGACCATTAGATTAACAAAGGTAAATGGCCAGGCAGCACACATATGTCACCGAAGCACATTAGGGAAAACATAGGGGACATCAGGAACAGCCCCCCTGTTGCCCATCACATTCTAGGGCAGCATAAATAGCTCTAGCAGGCCCTGATGACAGGCTTTGAAAGGGGGATGTTAACATTTGGGCTCTAGTGCTTTTAAGCTGCATGATTAGGGACACACTGGTTCCTCTTCTGGCAGGATCAGAGACCAAAACATACACAGTAGTATGACCTGGCAGAACTTTGGCTCCAGGCCTGTACTGTCAGACGAGGGCTTGAGTTTGGGAGAGCACCAGCCTTTCACCTGGCATGACCAGTGGGTGGGGGTGCGAGCCCCCCAGTTGCTGTTACAGCTCCCACCTAGCAGGCCAGCAGCGGGATTTGTCACAGCAGCACTCATGGATGAGTTGAATCCCCATATTCTCCCTGTGCTAATGGACAGGTTTTCAGTATTCTCCTGTTTTTAGATTGTGGTCGGTCTCTTAGTGGTCCCGACATGATCCAAGTCTCTGTGCCCCTGTCCTTTTTTTTTTTTTTTTTCTATTCTCCTTTGGGTCTGAAAATCTGTGTCTCTATTTAAGTGAAATGGTTGCTATTCTCCCTCTCAGTGCTCCATCCCTGCCTTAACATCCTTCCTCACCTAGCTGCTTAATGTGGCTTACACTGAAAGCTTTCCAGTTCTCTTTTAATTTCTGATATTGGTGACTTCGTTATTACAAGGTCAGGTTTGCACTGAAAGTGTCTTTTGTTGTTGTTTTTTTGTTTTGTTTGTTTTTGAGAGAGATAGCTTATGCACGTGCATGAGCAGGGTAGGGGCAGAGAGAGAGAGAGAGAGAGAGAGGGAGAGAGGGAATCCTAAGCAGTCTTCGCACTGTCAGCACACGGAGCCCGATGTGGGGCTTGATCTCACCAACTACGAGATCATGACCTGGGCCAAAATCAAGAATTGGATGCTTAACTGACTGAACCACCCAGGCGCCCCAGGTCAGGTTTCTATGTAAAAACTGGTAGTTATATTTCATGTAGCATTTCTAGGTATTTTTTAAAAGTTCTTAGTATTTATTTGTTGTTTGATTATAACTAGTGCTTTTGTGGTAAAGATCTTTACCGAAACAACACTCAGGATTTTGTTTTCAAAAGGAAGATTGATCAATTAAATAGGTGAATACTCAGCCTATTTGACTAGTTCATAGGGAAAAAAATCAAGTAATTTATCAGCTGATGAGTTGGTTGACTCCATCCACTATGTTTTCTTGGTACCAAGCATAGCAAAAATCCTTCTCCATTTGGTCTGCTTCTTCTTTTTCTCCCTGTCTCCTCCTCCCATCCCCTTATGGTGATGCCTATTAACCAGCCCCAGCATTCTGTTTTTGGGGTTTTTTTGTCCAAGGATTTAAGGATGAATCGGTCATTTATGCATCATAATACAACTTTATGAGAGCTATTTTTGTAATTTATCCAGATATAAACACTGAGGGTCTTTCTTTTTAATTTACTACTTCTAAAAACAGTTATAAATTCACATGGAAGAAGGTCACTGAAGAAAATGTTACTCTCCAGGACAGAAGATGCCTAGAATTGTATCTGTTTTATCTGGTATAAATGTATGATTAAAAAATTATCTTAGCTGCTTTTATTTAAGATAGCCCATTGTCCCTTCCTTTCCTCTCTCCCTCAGTCCTTCTGTCTTGCTCTCCTTCCCTCCCCTTTACTCCTTTCGCTGAAAATGAAATTTGGAGTTACTTCATGCTAGCTGCAAATAAGACCATCTACTCTGATAACAAATTACTTAGAACCTCTTCCGTTAACACTGCTTGAGCTGCTGGCTGTGGCAAAATAGATACCTTACACATTATCTCCGTGTGTCCCAGAGAAATAGGAACACACGAAAGGGTTTAGACAGAGTAGAGCCATAATCTCTACTGAAAAATAAGAATGTATCTCAGAATGGGTACATATCTGTTCAATCCTGGATACTAATATTGTCTTTATATGTGATTAATGGCTTATTTCTTCAATAATGAGTAATATGTTTTCACTTATTTTCTATCTCACTGACAAATAAGACAGAGATTGGCTGCTAGTAATTAGTAATTACCTGGATTTATGCTTTTATACTTTGATGTTAGAAAATTACTTCTTTAGTGTCTGATGTTGCTAAATAACATTCTTTAGAACTTGTAAAAAAGCCACTTTTTTCATCTTTTGTTAATTATATACTTTGAGACAGCAATTAAATAGCATTTTTGAGTCTGAGCCTTTTAATCAACTAGGAAGAACCTGACCCTTTGTTTTTGTTTTTGTTTTTGTTTTTGTTTTTTTTTGACCAGCACCACTTGTGTTGCCCTAGGGACCAAATTCCAGTTAATTTCAATGGGAAATGTTGATAGTACTGTATTCACCATAGCAACCTCACCCCAAAACGATAGATGCCTCTAGCTGCTAATTAACCTTGTGCACTATAGCTCAGGTGAGAGAAGACCCACCACAATCCTAATACGTACCTCCAAGCCTGACTGCCTTTCTCCACGTGTCCACCCACAAGTAGCTTGACACCCTACTTTCACTTAGGGGGTTTGAACATACAGACTGTCAGTTGCGTAGTACCTGCTTTGTGAGTCATTATTTGTGGGAGGTATTTGCCATTTAAGAATTTTTGTAATTATTTATGATAAATGTAAGGGATAGGCAGTATGGGTGACTCTAAGGTTCAAATAACAAGCTTAAGAACAGCTATAATTAAGACAGTTACCAATCATGTGGCTAGAGAGCAGGTCTAGACTTCCATGTCACGGTCTATAAAATGGATCTAATAATAGGGGATTCTTATCTCACACAATTGTTATGAGGATTAAATAAAATATTCATATGGAACACATTTCACAACCTCTGAATATCTTACAAATTTTAGTTATTTAATACTTTATATCAGCTAATAGATTTAGTTCTCTAAAGGGAATGTACACAGAATTTAACAAGAAATTCTGAGCGGTAATTGCCATCTTGATAATGTCCACTAACCTTGAGAAATTAGGTAGCCTTATTCCAAAATTTCTGGACCTTTGTCATGGCGGGTATCAAGAAAATACATAGTAGATGGAGTCAACCCACAAATCAGCTGATCAATTAGTTGATCTTTTTCCTATCTGAAGAATAGATTCTTGAGATTTCATATAGGATTTACCTATTAGAAGAGTTTTTATTTTGTAAATGAATTCTGATATTTCAAATAGATATTGTATTTGTATCATATACCTTACTTTTTAAATAGGAAGGGCAATGGATAAGATTTCCAAAAAGACTTGCTAGTTCACCATACTGAGGATATGCTTCATCATGAACCCTTAAAAAAACATCAGTGTTTTTACAACTTGGTTATTTTTGGTGAAATGGTACAGTGCGTTTAAAGGGTAGACTCTCTGGTTAGACAGCCTGCATTTGAATCGTAAGAGATACAGAGTATTGGAAAAATTGCTATTTCATTTGTCACTGGCTCATGAAAACATTGTAATTGTGCCCTGGATATTTGGTCAGTTGCCTTTCCTCTCTCTCTCTCTCTCTCTTTCTCTTTCTCTCTCTCATTCTCTCTGTTCTTTATTTTAAAATTTGAAAACAGGGGCACCTGGGTGGCTCAGTCGGTTGAGCGTCTGGCTTTGGCTCAAGTCATGATCCCGTGGTTCATGAGTTTGAGCTCTGCCTCAGGCTCTGTGATGACAGCTTGGAGTATGGAGCCTGCTTCACATTCTGTCTCCGTCTCTCACTGCCCCTCTCCCACTCATGCTCTGTCTCTCTCTCAAAAATAAATAAACATTAGACATTTTTTTTAATGAAAAAATAAAAAAAATAAAATTTGAAAACAGATTTAAAAATAAATCAGGTCCTCCTTCTCTTTTATTGCACTAATCATAAGGTTAATTTAAAAAAATAGAGAAAGAGCAGAGTATCCTTGCTTCCTGTTGCTTGCTTTTGTATTTGCACAATGTTCTTTGCCAGTACTTTTGACTAGGCCTTTAATATGGCTGGAGTGACACAGATGGATCAAATGTGCTTTTAAAATAAGAAAGCATGTATATGTATAAACATATGCCCATATATATGCATCCATGTACACAAACACAAATTTGGATACAGTGAAAAAACATGAAAAAAAAAAAGAAGCTCTATTTTGGTTACTGATTATGGGAAATAATTTGGTTGGTAAATGATATATTTTAGGGAGATTACTAAGAATATCATCTCTTGACTGAATATGGAAACTTTTCAAGGAAATATAGAATATAGGAATTAATTGGCTTTTTGGTGTAACTTCATAGCAAGTATGTACCATAAGATGATGGATGGAAATCAACAATGTTACACATAAAACATGAACACCACAAAAGTCGTATGCTAATTCAGGAGCATTTTCTCTATTAAGTTATAGAAAACAAGCATGAAAAAAAATATATAGAAATCACTTAATTGAATGAGGTTTAAGTGTAATTAAGTGCAATTTATTTTAATGTGTTCCTGATAAATTGGGAATGTCCAAATTTTTAAAGACTTTATAATTAAAAATTTTTGTAATTATGAAATTTTCATATTTTACTGTTTTTTTAAGATATCTACTTTATCTGATATTAATACAGCCACTCAGCTATGTTATGCGTACTTTATACATGTTCTCTTTTTCTATGATTTTACTTTCAACCTGTGTCTTAGCATATAGCTTGGTCTACCCTTTTTTGTTATTATTTTTATCTCTTTCAATAATCTCTGTCTTTTATATAGATAGAAAATTTTATTTAAAGTAATTATTCATATGATTAGAAGTAGGTGTAATATTTTACTTCTTGTTTTCTGTTTGTCTTTCCTGCCTTTCGTCCCTATGTACCTCCCTTCTTGCCTTCTCTTGGATTAATTGGATATTTCATGTAATTCCACTTTATTATATTTTTAGCTGTATCACTTTATTTTTTTAATATAATTTATTGTCAAGTTGGCTAACATACAGTGTATATAGTGTGCTCTTGGTTTTGGGGGTAGAATCCCATGATTCATCCCTTACGTACAACACCCAGTGCTCATCCCAACAAGTGCCCTTCTCCAATCCCATCATCCATTTTCCCCTCTCCCCACTCCCTCATCAACTCTCAGTTTGTTCTCTGTATTTAAGAGTCCTTATGGTTTGCCTCCCTCCTTCTCTGTTTGAAACTAATCTTTCCCCTTCTCTTCCCCCATGGTCTTTGGTTAAGTTTCTCAAGTTCCACATATGAGTGAAAACATATATCTGTCTTTCTCTGACTGACTTATTTCACTTAGCATAGTACCCTCCAGTTCCATCCACATTGGTTCAAATGGCAAGATTCAACTCTATCTCATTGCCAAGTAGTATTCCGTTGTATATATAAATCACATCTTCTTTATCCATTCATCAGCTGATGGACATTTGGGCTGTTTCCATAACTTGACTTTTAACAAAAAGTGCTGCTATAAATTGGGGTACTTGTGCCCCTATGCATCAGCACTCCTGTTTGTATCACTCTATTTTTTAATGGTTAGTTAGGGATATATATATATATAAATATATATATATATTTATATTTATATATATATATATATACATATATATAAATATATATATGTATATACACACACATATATATATATATATATATATACATGTATATATATATACATGTATATATATATACATGTATATATATATATATATTTCAATTTTCAAGTCTACTTGGGGTTAATATTGCACCAGTTTATGTAAAATGTAAGAACCTTGCAGTCATATAGGCCCATTTACTATGCCCCTCCACATTATGCTATATTTATAACAGATATTACCTACACATTTGTTATGAACTGCACCATTTGTGGTAATTTTTACTTTAAACAATGTATTTTTAGTAAATTGAGAGTTAGAAAGTGCTACATATTTACCCACATATTTGTCTTTATGGTGAATATTATTCTTTCCAAAATATCTCAATTTTACCTGGTATCATTTCCCTTCAGCTCAAAGATCTTTAATATTTCTTGTAATACAGATCTACTTTACACCTTAGTTTTTAATTATCTGAAAATGCTTTTATGTTGCCTCCATTCTTTAAGGCTATTTTCCATTCCAACTTGAAAATATTTTTCTTTCAGAAACACTTTATGATATTATTCTATAGTTTTGGGGCCTCCATTGCTTCTGATTAGAGTCAGATAATTTTATATCATTATTCTCCTATATATGCCATGCTATTTTTCTCTTACTGCTTTCAGTTATCTACTGTTATTTGTGGTTTTAGCAGTGTGACTATATGCCTATGTGTGGTATTTCTGTTTATCCTGTTTGGAATTCACAGAGCTTTTTGAAATTTAAAACTTATATCTTCCAAAAATTTTAGACACTTTTGGTCATCATTTTTTCAGTTAGTTTTTGTAACCAATTCTTGCTTGTTTTATACCCTTTCTCATTGCCCAGTTACATGTACGTTATACCTTTGCATATTGTTTCACAGATCACTGAAGCCATTTATTTTTTTCAAATCTTTTCCTCAGTTCTTTTTAGATATTTTTGGTTGGTCTGTTTTCAAGTTTACTGACTCTTTTATCTGTTATTTCCAATATATGTTAAACCTATTCCCTTGATTAAAAAAAATTAGTTCTTATATCTGTAGTAGTTTTGTAGTTTTTAGTTGTCTTTCATTTTCTGTTGTGCTTTTTTACTTGGGCATTCATTACGAGCATATTTTTCTTTATATCATTGAGGAATTATATGATCTTTGTATCCTAATTCTAGTATCTGTTTCATCTCAGATTTGGTGTCAGTCAGTTCCCTTCCCTCTTGATTATGGATCACACTTTCTCATTTCCTTTTATATCTAGTAATTTGGGATGCATCTTGGACATTTTCAAGGATACATTATCAAGATTCTGAATTCTGTTATGTTCATCCAGATGGTATTGATATTTTTGTTTGTTTGCTTGCTTGTTTGGCTGGAACCAAATTCTAAACTGTAATCTCTTTTCATTTCTTTTAGCTTTAGCCAGCTCTTAGTTTGCCCCAAATACACACAGTACAAGGGTCAGCCAGAGATTTGAGCAGAGTGTATTTATAGAACTTTGAGATCACCTTCTATGATTTTCTTTTTGGGAGGATCAAACCTTCCCCCATTCTGCCTCAGTCTTTAGGTGCTGTGGTGCTCACACCCAGCACTTTGGCTATTTGAACTGGTGAGACCACAGCTTCCCATTCAAGTTTCAGCCATCCATGTGGATCTCCCTCAGGAAGAAGAGCTGTAAAACCAGAAAACTCACCCAGTATGCCATTCCAGTCTCCCAAGTTTCAGTTCCCCTGCAACTTATTCCTACATTTGCTTATTTTCCAGTGACTTCAGAAAGCTGTTTCATCTATTTGCCTAGTGTTTATAGTTGCTATCTATAAGAGAGTTGGTTGGATAGGAACTGCGCAGCCACACCAGAAGTGAACTGCTGCTATTTATTTTGTAATATGGATGCACCAGCTGTCAATAAAAGTAGTGGGAAAAACATTTCTCCTTGAAACAGAAGAAACTTTATTCACTGCATATACCGTAAAGCTATAAATTTTGCTTCAGGGAAAGAACCATTTGTCTAGCAGGAGATCATTTAAAGTAAGTTTAAACTATACTAAATTCTACTGCAGTGCAGACCCCAGCAGTATTTTAAAGTAACTGCCTAGACTAAAAATTTATTCATTTTAAAAGCTTAAATGTTATAATTTATAAATTGGTGACTGGAGATACAAAAATAGATTTAAGTATGATATTGACCCCATTGTCCTATGACTTCCAGATTTCAGTTTGGGAGTCTAAACAAGTAGTTCTCTGTCCTTAATATGAAGTATACTAGTCCATGTGGTTTGTGAAAAATACAGATTTCTGGATTTCATCCCTAGATATTCCAGTTTAATAAGTTTGGGGGTGTTGCTTAAGTAACACATTTTATGTGTGATTATGTTGTTAACACGTTTTATGAGTGATTCTTGCTCAATAGCTAAATTCCAGAATTACTGACATATTTATAATCCCAACTCAGATTTGGGGCTTTCTGAGGTAACTGTGAATGGAAATTTAAAGATAAAGGAAACTTCTGATTGGTTTTAAAATGTATAAATTCTGTAAATGTGTTAGATTCTCAGGCATTTAATCTTAGGATTATTTGCCTACAAATAATAGAATTTGACTATACCACCTTAAATAAATCAAAAAGGGAATTAATTAAAAGCATCCTGCATAGTTCAAAGAATTGCAAAGCTGAACAAACAGGTGCTAGGTTCAGAATAATGAGGTAATTTTGAGGTCTTCATTTGTAGAGAGTCGTGGAGATACTCTGAGTGCTCTTGTTGGATGACTCAGTTCCAACAGCCATCAGTTCCTTTAGTGCTCTTTTAAAGATGAAAATTTTTAAAAAAGGAATGTGATTGGTTTAGTATGGGCCATAGGTCAACTCCTGTATTTAGAAACAAAGGTCCTATGTCTGACAGTTTGTCAGAGTTGACTTCAGAGATACTGAGCAGAAAAAAATAGAGATCAGCAATATACTCTGCCCTTGGCTCCCAAGGACACTCCTTCCACCATATATACCATTCTGAATATTACCCTTCTTAATGTAAATGTAGAATTCCCTGGATATAGCTACAGGTGACCTTATATTTCAATGGATGATATCCTAAAATCACACCTGTCAAGGGGTGACTGTTCTTCAGGTCTGTTTTTCTAGGTTTGTTATATTATCATCTAAATATTCCATAACATGTAGACCAAATGGTAAATATAGATACCTCCTTACTCACCATATATATCATAATAAGGGAAATAAAATGTGAGAAAAATGGCAAAGTATACATGTATATCATTACGAACTTTTTTCTTCATTGGCTTTTAGGTCATAACTTACATATTTGTAGCTTCTTTTATCCAGTCAACATTCTTCTTGCCTCACCAAGCATCATAGCCAATGAAGAATTTAAAATGACTTATTCATACAGTTTCAGCTTCTTGTACAGAGGAATTATTGTGTTCCCTGCTGATATATTCTTCTCTTTGTTATTAAAATATCCAAGTCAGCAGTACTCAGAATCACAAGGTCAGAGGAAAAACTGATATTTAGTCATTACATATAATCTTTAAAGACTTAACTCCCTGGTTCATGGATTTTTATATTCTGGCTCTTGTTGAATAGTATTGTATATCAGTCACTGGTTCATAGCATAAAATTTCATGTGAGAAAGTCACTCAATCTCACAATGTTTTATTTCCCAAACTAAGCTTTCAAAAGGTCATTCCTTGGAGTGTGTACCCAAAAAAGTATGAATCCTAAATGATAGCCTAGTTTTTTGTTTTTTGTTTTTTTTTTTGCTTAAACTGAATGCATTCATTGGAGGCATCATTATGTGAGATACATATGGTTGTATAAGGAATTTGGATGGTGATACTGGGAGACTCATGTTAAGCAATAAAAATAAATCTAAATCCTAAACAAGTTTATGTACCCATGAGAACATTTGAAAAATCTTCCACAGTAAAATTAGACAGTGTGATCAGTCAGGTTATCCTCTTAATATATGATGGTTTTCAACTGGTTTGCCATGGCACTTTCGTGTACCATAATTGGGCTATCTGTATGTTATTAAAATGATTCTCTCAGCTTTGGCACGAATTAGTCTTGTTTGTTTGCTCTAGTGTGCCATACAAATTTTGTCATAAACTATGTATCCCGTGATGTGTAATTAGGTTATGAAGCTTTCTTCCTTTAATATATCACATCATAGTGAGGATAGATCCTGTACTTGGTAAGTTGGGCCATCAACAGAAGTGAGATCCAGATTAGCCTTATAGAGGTTAAATTCATATTTTGATCCCATGCACAGCTTCATTTACTGCCACCAGAGTGCTGAGCTGGTTTGGCAAGAATAACAGACATGTATAGAAGGAGTTATCCAGCCCATCTGATTAAGAACCTCTTCTGGGGGGAACCTTTTGGTTAGCATTCATATGGGATACAGATATCTTCATATCCTAGTCCTATTCCAAAAAATTTCTCCTAACTTTTCCTTTGAACTTCTTGGTCACCAAAATTCCAATTTCATTTCTTTCATAACTCTGATTACTTGACCAGACTACCAAGCAATTGGTATGTGGGTGCTAACCTTGGGCTGTAGCTCCTTCCAGACAAAATAGAAAGTGATGCATAGTGCTTAAATTCAGCCAGCTGTGGACTGTGGTTCTTCTTTTTTTTTTTTTTTTTTTATCTCTATCCTTGAGTGAGCCTGTAACACTCTCACAGCCCACTTCAGCCTGGTCCCTGTATATCTTGAAGAAGCATCAATAAGAAAGGCTAGAGGTTTCATCTTTAGTTAATTAGTAATGAGGAACTCCCAGGAACATAGGTGTGAGTTAAAGGAAGAAGAAAATCATCAGGAGCATACATACTGGGTCATGTGAGCCAAATGATCAACAATTTGTGCCATCAGGATCTGATCATGTATATATATATATAT